>NW_027362107.1:0-262500 GCF_039654945.1 Dendrobates tinctorius
GATGAGGTCATGTGACTGCTAGTCCGAAGATCAATTAGTAGGAGCCGGCCCCACCTGGGATGCAGATGCCCCTTTGGGCAGCAGCAGTGACCATGATGATTGGAGGACAATATGTCTGCAGCAGGGATAGTTGAGCCCGAACACCAGGCCTTATCCCAGATCCTGCACCATCACTGACTGCGCCCCAGGGGGCCATTGTGATATATCAGGAAGGCACAGGGCAGAAATATCACAACCAGCTGTAATAACTCACCGCTCCACAGGGGGCGACGCTCAGAGACACAGAGAAGACTCCAGATGACAAGCTCTTCGCCAGAATGTACTGACACGAGGCCCCGAAGGTGTATTTACGGCCATCAAAGGTCTCAAAGTGAAAGTCTCCGGTCACCGAGCACTCCGCTGCAAACAGAACAGAGGAAGGATCAGGTGCAAGTCCTGCCATGTGCAGTAGAGGATGGGATCTGTAGTGACTATCATGTGCAGCAGAGGATGGAGTAGTAGTGACTATCATTTGCAGCAGAGTATGCGAGTAGTGACTATCATGTGCAGTAGAGGATGGGAGTAGTAGTGATTATCATGCGCAGTAGAGGATGGAAGCTGTAGTGACTATCATGCGCAGCAGAGGATGTGAGTAGTAGTGACTATCATGTGCAGCAGAGGATGGGAGCTGTAGTGACTATCATGTACAGCAGAGGATGGGAGCCGTAGTGACTATCATGTGCAGTAGAGGATTGGAGCCGTAGTGACTATCATGTGCAGCAGAGTGTTATGAATGAGTCACCGGAGGAGGAAAAAACAAAAATACAAGCTAAGTCCAGAAAACCGGAGAGGTTGGAAGCTAGCGGATTGCAGACCCCTGATCACAACAACTAACAGTAGCCGTGGGATGTTCCTACGGTGGTCCTAGACACCTCGTTCACAGCCGGAGAACTAAATAAACCTAAAGAAAGAAAGGGGAAATCTAAACTGCCCAAGAGCAGACCCCAAAGCAATAGACAGCCCCCAACATGTATTGACGGTGAAAACAGTTGAAAACACAAACACAGACAGAAAGACAGGCTGAGCAAACGATGGGGCCCTCACTAACTAGATAGGACAGGAAAGAAAAGCAACTGTCTGCAATCACGCAAAAACCCTGCCAAAAATAATGTCCAACACGTCTGATAGAAAAGGCCCTGAAGTCACTAGACTTCAAAATCACTATATCAGCACTCAGGTATATTCTGAAAACAGAGCAAAGAGATCAACTGATCAGAGACAAAAATGGAGTTCAGCCAGTCCCAACCAGGGCTGGCTGAACACAAACACTAAGTAAACCAGACAAAATCTCATGGAACAATAGCAGAGCAAAAACTTAGCTTTAGTAGACAGGACTAAACTGGAGGCCAGAGCTCAGAGCAGAGAGGATCACCAGCAACCCAGCAGGGCGTCGGCGGCCTTATATCCACTCAGAGATTCCGGATGTCCAATCACACTCCACCTGTTCAGATGACAGGTTTTTCCCATCCAAATCAATTTCACTACCTCCTTTCACCAGCAGAGGGAGTTCATTGGAAATGAGCTCATAACAGCAGAGGATGGGAGTAGTAGTGACTATCATGTACAGCAGAGGATAGGATCTGTAGTGACTATCATGTGCAGTAGAGGATGGGAACTGTAGTGACTATCATGTACAGCAGAGGATGGGAGTAGTAGTGACTATCATGTACAGCAGAGGATGGGAGTAGTAGTGACTATCATGTACAGCAGAGGATGGGAGCTGTAGTGACTATCATGTACAGCAGAGGATGGGAGCCGTAGTGACTATCATGTGCAGCAGAGGATGGGAGCAGTAGTGACTATCATATGCAGCAGAGGATGGGAGTAGTAGTGACTATAGCCACGTACAGTGGAGGATGGGAGTGGTGGCAACTCCCATCATGTACAGAGGAGGATGGGAGTAGTAGCAGCTCCCATCATGTACAGAGGAGGATGGGAGTAGTGGCAGCTCTCATCATGTACTGTGGAGGATGGGAGTAGCTGCAGCTCCCATCATGTACAGAGGAGAATGGCAGTGATGTCAGTGATGACATTGGTGGGCGCTGCGCTCAGTGATGACATAGGGGGAATGCTGCGCTCATTGATGACATAGGGGGAATGCTGCACTCCGTGATGACATTGGGGGGCGCTGCACTCAGTGATGACATTGGGGGCACTGCACTCAGTGATGACATAGGGGGAATTCTGCACTCAGTGATGACATTGGAGAATGCTGCACTCAGTGATGACATTGGGGAATGCTGCACTCAGTGATGACATTGGGGAATGCTGCACTCAGTGATGACATTGGGGAATGCTGCACTCAGTGATGACATTGGGGAATGCTGCACTCAGTGATGACATTGGGGAATGCTGCACTCAGTGATGACATTGGGGAATGCTGCACTCAGCGATGACATTGGGGGTGCTGCACTCAGTGATGACATTGGGGGCACTGCGCTCAGTGATGACATAGAGGGAATGCTGAACTCAGTGATGACATTGGGGAATGCTGCACTCAGTGATGACATTGGGGGCGCTGCGCTCACAGTGATGACATAGGGGGAATGCTGCACTCAATGATGACATTGGGGGCACTACGCTCAGTGATGACATTGGGAAATACTGCACTTAGTGATGACATTGGGGAATGCTGCACTCAGTGATGACATTGGGGGCGCTGCGCTCAGTGATGACATAGGGGGTGTTACGTGTTACAGAACCACTTAGCACCCAGAATATGTTGTGCAGTTATATGGATGTATAATAGGTTCTATGTAAGATGCATGTCCCTAATGCATCAGCATTCCTCTTTTGTCCGCCCTCCCCCCACCTTTGTAATTCCCACAGTAAATATCGGCAGGCTCCGGCCACCTGCGGCTTTTGTAATGCATGTCTGGCCTGACGCTTGTCTATTGGCCGGCCCTCTGTATCTGTGTGATATATTCTGTGTCCTGTGAGTAAAGTGCTGTCAGACTGGAAATACATGGAGAAGCAGTGATCTTTTATATGCGCCCATGTAACCAAGGAATTCCAGCCAGCGTCCTTCATTCAGACTCCAGCCAACGCAGAGCGGACCTCCGAAAACACGGGGTGGTACTGAAAGAGGTACCCCAGCTTGGTAGACCCCGTTACACTGGTGGAATACAGCGGGATTTGATACCCCGTCTACAGGAGGAAAGGAATGAATGGAAAACAACTACCAGAAGTTATAGAGGACTACATTAAAAGATCTGGTGGAAGCCCGAGGGTTGATCGCCAGCAACAAAACAAAAGCGGATTTGATAGCAGCCATCATGGAACACGACAGTGCAGCGCCCCCCAAATGTGAACGTGGAGGAGACCAAATTCCAGAGGGAGGTAAAGAACAGACTGGCGTTCTATGGCCCAAACCCTGCAGTAGAGATCATACGAGAGGTGATGGCTGATGTGCATACTGATCCGAAGGAAAAGATGGCCGAGCGGACCAGGATAGAGCTAGCCAAGATGGAGATGGAAGAGCGGACCAAAGTGTAGCTGGCCAAGATGGAGATGGCAGAGCGGAGAGAGGAGAGCCAGCGAGCAGGGGGAGCTCTGGCCTTCGACCAGGTACCTTCAACAGTAAGCCACAAAAAGATCCAGTATAATGCCTTCCGACAGTTGGGGGAGGCAGAGGCTTGATGGCTTTCTGCAGGACTTTGAGCGGCAGTGTGCCCTTCATCAAGTGAAGCCGGAGGAACGGGTTCAGATTCTGGCCAGCAAGCTGACAGGCCGGGCAGCAGACGCCTATCGCACGGTACCTGATGAGGACTGTATGGACTATGAGCGGATCAAAGAAGTGATCTTGGCCCGGTATGCGCTGACACCAGAGGCCTACCGCCAAAAGTTCCACGGACTTATAAAATGCGTAACCGATACCCACGCTGAATGGGCCTGTAAATTACGACGGTCACTGCTACAGTGGGTACAAGGGAGCCAAGCAACCACTAAGGAGGACGTCCTCCAGCTCTTCCTGTTAGAACGATTCTTTAATGGACTAAACCCCGAGACACAGGAATGGCTTCGGGACAGACAGCCAATGACTCTTGAGGAAGCCGCTCGTCTGGCCGATGAACATCATGATGCCAGGAGGCCGCAGTTCTCCGGATCAAAGGTGGTCACTAGGGGCCCGGAGGGCCCCAAACCACCGAAGATTGTAGGGGGACCAGCTAGAAACCCGGCCTACCACAGTCCCCCTGGGGCGCGATGCCACACCTGCCGTCAGCTGGGCCACCTGCAAAGACAATGCCCCAACTGGACTCAGCATACCCAGTGGCCAAAGGCGGGAACAGCTACCTTCAGCCGGGCTGCTGTACACCGATACCAAGGCGAAGCTGACCCGGCATTGGGGGCTACGACTAACCAAGGGGTGGACGAGATGGAGGAAGTGCAGCCCGGGCAGATAATCGACAACAGCATCGACAAGTCGTGTGGGTTAATGGGAAACGTATGCAGGGACTAAGAGATTCCGGGGCAACTTTGACCCTTGTGAAGCCTCATCTCGTCCGGGACCAAGAGAAGACGGACCGGACAGTGGCAGTCCGTGTAGCAGGGGGAGCTATACATCGACTACCCACTGCCAGGATTCACCTGAACTGGGGAGTCGGAGATGGCCTTGTTGAGGTCGGCTTGATGGAGGATTTGCCTGCAGACGTCTTGCTGGGAAATGACTTGGGGCCCATGTTGTCTGCATTCTCGGTGGCCCCTCTGGCTGATACATATCCTGTGACCACCCGGAGACAACCTCGAGCTGCGGAGTTGGAATCACACTCAGAGGAGGCCCAGGTAAGACTTCCCAGCCCTACACGTATTCCCATAGCCAGACACATTTATTGGGCCATCCCAGATGAATTTAAGAGGGAGTTACTTGAGGATCCTTCATTAGAGGGATATCGTGGGAAGGCACAGGAGGGGAGAGGGGTACTGGAAGGGGAACAGTTTGTATGGAAGCAGGGACTCATCTACCGGATCACAGAGCAGCACCACACAGGGACGAGCCCCACTATAAAACTACAGCTGGTAGTTCCCAAGAAGTATAGGCAGGAGCTACTGCGAATCTCTCATGATATACCCTTGGCCGGGCACTTCGGTGTCAGTCGCACCAGGCATCGTCTGACACAAAACTTCTTTTGCCCGGGGGTAACCTATGATGTTCGTCAGTACTGCCAGACCTGTGACAGTTGTCAGCGCATTGGCAAGAGGGGGGATCGATGCAAGGCCAGATTACGCCCCCTCCCCATTGTGGAGGAACCATTTAGCCGAGTAGCGGTCGATCTGATAGGGCCGTTAGCCAAACCCAGTCCGTCCGGGAAAAAGTATATATTGACAGTGGTAGATTATGCCACACGGTATCCAGAGGCGGTTGCGTTACCTAACATACTGGCAGAGACGGTGGCGGCCGCCCTGCTCCAGGTTTTCTCACGGGTTGGATTTCCCCGGGAGATTATCTCGGACCAGGGTACCCAGTTTACAGCAGAGGTGACCAACCAACTGTGGAAGCTGTGCGGCGTAAAGTCCATTAGAAGCGCCCCATACCACCCGCAAACCAATGGGTTATGTGAACGCTTTAACGGGACATTAAAACAGCTCATTGGGACTTTTACCAGGACCTACAGGGACTGGGAGAAATTCTTGCCACACCTCCTGTTTGCCTATCGGGAGGTGCCCCAAGAATCCACGGGGATCTCCCCGTTCGAGCTGGTATATGGGAGACGGGTAAGGGGACCCCTAGACTTAGTGCTGGAACACTGGGAAGGGAAGGGCCTCATAGAAGGGATACCTATTGTACCCTATGTGCTGGAATTCCGGGACCGCCTACAGGAGCTGACCCAGGCTGTACGTGAGAACATGCAGGCGACCCAGCGGTGCCAGCGCATATGGTACGATCGGAGGCCAGAGAGCGCACTTTGGAAATAGGACAGAAGGTCCTGGTGTTAGAGCCCACTAAGCAGAATAAGTTCCAAGCTGCATGGCAGGGGCCCTACCAGGTAGTGGGGAAAATAACCGAAACAACCTATAATGTCACCGATTGTAACGACCCCAGGGTTATCCGCATGTTCCACGTGAATATGCTGAAGCCCTACCGGGAGTGCCCTGAAGAGGTAGTAGACATCTGTGCACCTGAAGCAGAGGATTTAGCCGGACTTCCCTTGCCGGATGTCTTAGGGGAAAGGACTCAGTCTAAAACATGGGACCAGGTTCACTTGGGTGAAGACCTAGGCCCCCGGGAGAGACAGCAGGCGGAGGCGTTGTTGAGGCTGCGACAGAGGATGTTTTCAGAGAGACCGGGGTACACTCGCCTGGCACAACACAAGGTTGAGACCCAGGATCAGACCCCCCTGCGACAAAACCCCTTCCGCGTCCCTGAGTCTGTACGAGAGGGGATGCGACAAGAGATTCAAGAGATGCTGCGTTTAGGGGTCATTGAAGAGTCAGATAGTCCCTGGGCATCCCCCGTAGTGTTAGTGCCCAAGAAGGATGGGACTACACGGTTTTTTGTAGACTATTGTAAACTCAATGAGAAAACAGTGACGGATGCATATCCCATGCCGCGTGTGGATGAGTTGTTACACCGGCTGGCGGGGGCAAAGTATTTGACCACCATCGATCTATGCAAAGGCTACTGGCAGATTCCCCTTAGTCCTGACGCTATTCCCAAGTCGGCATTTGTCACCCCGTTCGGCTTGTTCCAGTTTCGAGTTATGCCATTCGGGATGAAGAATGTCCCGGCGACCTTCCCAAGGCTGGCTGACCGGCTTCTGGATGGTCTCCAGGACTATGCTTGTGCCTACCTGGACGACATCGCCATCTACAGTGCGACATGGGAAGAGCATCTAAATCACCTAGAGACAGTATTGGACAGGATCCACCAGGCCGGAATCACCCTGAACCCAAACAAGTGTAAATTATTTCTTGCCTTGAAGCCTAACTTATGGGGGAGCTCTGCGCAGCAGGTTAAAATTGTCATCTCTTTGCTGCGCGGCGATCCCCAGGATTGGGCGTTTTCTTTGACACCTGATGATCCTATTCTAACTAATGTGGATGCATTTTTTCAGGCCTTGGGGTTGTTGTATGATGAACCTAATGCTATTGATCAGGCTGAAAAGGCCCTGTTGGCATTGAGCCAGGGTCAGGATTCTGCAGAATTGTACTGTCAAAAATTCCGAAAGTGGGCGGTCCTTACTACCTGGAATGATGGTGCCTTGGCAGCTCTCTTTCAGAAGGGTTTGTCAGAAACCGTAAAAGATACTATGGTGGGATTTCCTGTTCCCTCTGGTCTTGACGATTCTATGTCATTAGCCATTCAGGTTGATCGGTGTTTACGTGAACGTAAAAGTACACGAGAAATCTGCTCAACCCTACACAGGGATCTGTACCGAGAGCAGTGAGGCCGCAGGGATTTGTACTGGGAGCAGTGAGGCCGCAGGGATTTGTACTGGGAGCAGTGGGGACCGCAGGAATCTGTACCAGGAGCAGTGGGGACCGCAGGGATCTGTACCAGGAGCAGTGGGGACCGCAGGGATCTGTACCAGGAGCAGTGAGGGCCGCAGGGATCTGTACCAGGAGCAGTGGGGACCGCAGGGATCTGTACCAGAAGCAGTGAGAACCGCAAGGATCTGTACCAGAAGCAGTGGGGACCGCAGGGATCTGTACTGGGAGCAGTGGAAACCGCAAGCATCTGTACCAGGAGCAGTGGGGACCGCAGGGATCTGTACTGGGAGCAGTGAGGACCGCAAGGATCTGTACCAGGAGCAGTGAGGACCGCAAGGATCTGTACCAGGAGCAGTGGGGACCGCAAGGATCTGTACCAGGAGCAGTGGGGACCGCAAGGATCTGTACCAGGAGCAGTGAGGACCACAAGGATCTGTACAGGGAGCAGTGGGGACCACAAGGATCTGTATCAGGAGCAGTAAGGGCCGCAGGGATCTGTACAGGGAGCAGTGGGGACCACAGGGAAATGTACTGGGAGCAGTGGGAACCGCAAGGATCTGTACCAGGAGCAGTGGGGACTGCAAGGATCTGTACCAGGAGCAGTGGGGACCGCAAGGATCTGTACCCGGAGCAGTGGGGGCCGCAGGGATCTGTACCAGGAGCAGTGAGGGCCGCAGGGATCTGTACTGGGAGCATTGGGGATCGCAGGGATCTGTGCCGGGAGCAGTTAGGACCGCAAGGATCTGTACCAGGAGCAGTGAGGGCCGCAGGGATCTGTACTGGGAGCAGTGGGGACAGCAGGGATCTGTACCAGGAGCAGTGGGGACCGCAGGGAAATGTACTGGGAGCAGTGGGAACCGCAAGGATCTGTACCAGGAGCAGTGAGGACCACAAGGATCTGTACCAGGAGCAGTGGGGACTGCAAGGATCTGTACCAGGAGCAGTGGGGACCGCAAGGATCTGTACCAGGAGCAGTGGGGGCCGCAGGGATCTGTACCAGGAGCAGTGAGGGCCGCAGGGATCTGTACTGGGAGCAGTGGGGATCGCAGGGATCTGTACCGGGAGCAGTGAGGACAGCAGGGATCTGTATCAGGAGCAGTGAGGGCCGCAGGGATCTGTGCTGGGAGCAGTGGGGACCGCAGGGATCAGTACCAGGAGGAGTGGGGGCCGCAGGGATCTGTACCAGGAGCAGTGGGGACCGCAGGGAAATGTACTGGGAGCAGTGGGAACCGCAAGGATCTGTACCAGGAGCAGTGAGGACCACAAGGATCTGTACCAGGAGCAGTGGGGACTGCAATGATCTGTACCAGGAGCAGTGGGGACCGCAAGGATCTGTACCAGGAGCAGTGGGGGCCGCAGGGATCTGTACCTGGAGAAGTGAGGGCCGCAGGGATCTGTGCCGGGAGCAGTGAGGACCGCAAGGATCTGTACCAGGAGCAGTGGGGACCGCAGGGATCTGTACTGGGAGCAGTGGGGACCGCAGGGAAATGTACTGGGAGCAGTGGGAACCGCAAGGATCTGTACCAGGAGCAGTGAGGACCACAAGGATCTGTACCAGGAGCAGTGGGGACAGCAGGGATCTGTACCAGGAGCAGTGGGGACCGCAGGGAAATGTACTGGGAGCAGTGGGAACCGCAAGGATCTGTACCAGGAGCAGTGAGGACCACAAGGATCTGTACCAGGAGCAGTGGGGACTGCAAGGATCTGTACCAGGAGTAGTGGGGACCGCAAGGATCTGTACCAGGAGCAGTGGGGGCCGCAGGGATCTGTACCAGGAGCAGTGAGGGCCGCAGGGATCTGTACTGGGAGCAGTGGGGATCGCAGGGATCTGTACTGGGAGCAGTGAGGACAGCAGGGATCTGTACCAGGAGCAGTGAGGGCCGCAGGGATCTGTACTGGGAGCAGTGGGGACTGCAGGGATCAGTACCAGGAGGAGTGGGGGCCGCAGGGATCTGTACCTGGAGAAGTGAGGGCCGCAGGGATCTGTACCGGGAGCAGTGGGAACCGCAAGGATCTGTACCAGGAGCAGTGAGGACCACAAGGATCTGTACCAGGAGCAGTGGGGACTGCAAGGATCTGTACCAGGAGTAGTGGGGACCGCAAGGATCTGTACCAGGAGCAGTGGGGGCCGCAGGGATCTGTACCAGGAGCAGTGAGGGCCGCAGGGATCTGTACTGGGAGCAGTGGGAACCGCAAGGATCTGTACCAGGAGCAGTGAGGACCACAAGGATCTGTACCAGGAGCAGTGGGGACTGCAATGATCTGTACCAGGAGCAGTGGGGACCGCAAGGATCTGTACCAGGAGCAGTGGGGGCCGCAGGGATCTGTACCTGGAGAAGTGAGGGCCGCAGGGATCTGTACCGGGAGCAGTGGGGACTGCAGGCATCTGTGCTAGGACTGATTCTTTTTAACCTTTTCAGTAACGTCCTTGTGGATGGATTGAGACTGAAGTGTCAGTCTGACTCTGATTCTTATTCTTTGCTGATGACACCAAACTATGTAGGATATAAAATCTGACCCTGACATTATAATATTGCAGAACGATCTGGATGAGACGTCTGATGGGGAAACACTTGTAAGATGAAATTAATGTGGATAAATGGAGAGTAATCACCGAGGACGGAGGAATCCTATAGCCCCATATACATTAGATGGGAGAATACTCGGGACCGCAGAGCAGGAGGAGGACGGGGGATTCTGGGTACAGTAAGCTGAGCAGCAGCACTCAATGTCAGGCAGCAGCCGCAAAAGCAAACAAGAATTTAGGATGTATATAAAGAGAGAGAAAATCCCATGATCCAACTTATTGTTACCCCTTTATAGATCACTGGTGAGGCCACACCTGGAATATGGGATCCAGTTTTGGGCTCCATAGTTAGAAAAGGACATTCAGAAATTAGAGTCAGTTCAAAAGCAAACACTATCAGAATGTTAGAAAAGTTGAGAAAAGACGCCTTAGAGGGGATCTCCATTACAAGTATAATGTATGTGTGGTCGGTACAGAGGATGGCACAGGACTTACTCCTTCCAAAGACCGTACTATGGACGAGGGGGCGCTCACTACAGGAGGAAGAAAGGCGATTCCAGCAGGAAAGGGTTCTTTACAGCTAGAGCAGTCAGACTGTGGACTGCCGACCACAAGAGGTAGTAATGGCCGACCACAAGAGGTAGTAATGGCCGACCACAAGAGGTAGTAATGGCCGACCACAAGAGGTAGTAATGGCCGACCACAAGAGGTAGTAATGGCCGACACCACAAGAGGTAGTAATGGCCGACACCACAAGAGGTAGTAATGGCCGACCACAAGAGGTAGTAATGGCCGACACCACAAGAGGTAGTAATGGCCGACACCACAAGAGGTAGTAATGGCCGACCACAAGAGGTAGTAATGGCCGACACCACAAGAGGTAGTAATGGCCGACACCACAAGAGGTAGTAATGGCCGACCACAAGAGGTAGTAATGGCCGACACCACAAGAGGTAGTAATGGCCGACACCACAAGAGGTAGTAATGGCCGACACCACAAGAGGTAGTAATGGCCGACACCACAAGAGGTAGTAATGGCCGACCACAAGAGGTAGTAATGGCCGACACCACAAGAGGTAGTAATGGCCGACACCACAAGAGGTAGTAATGGCCGACCACAAGAGGTAGTAATGGCCGACACCACAAGAGGTAGTAATGGCCGACACCACAAGAGGTAGTAATGGCCGACACCAAAAGAGGTAGTAATGGCCGACACCACAAGCGGTAGTAATGGCCGACACCACAAGAGGTAGTAATGGCCGACACCACATGAGGTAGTAATGGCCGACACCACAAGAGGTAGTAATGGCCGACACCACAAGAGGTAGTAATGGCCGACGCCACAAGAGGTAGTAATGGCCGACACCACAAGAGGTAGTAATGGCCGACACCACAAGAGGTAGTAATGGCCGACGCCACAAGAGGTAGTAATGGCCGACACCACAAGAGGTAGTAATGGCCGACACCAAAAGAGGTAGTAATGGCCGACACCACAAGCGGTAGTAATGGCCGACACCACAAGAGGTAGTAATGGCCGACACCACAAGCGGTAGTAATGGCCGACACCACAAGAGGTAGTAATGGCCGACGCCACAAGAGGTAGTAATGGCCGACGCCACAAGAGGTAGTAATGGCCGACGCCACAAGAGGTAGTAATGGCCGACACCACAAGAGGTAGTAATGGCCGACACCACAAGAGGTAGTAATGGCCGACACCACAAGAGGTAGTAATGGCCGACGCCACAAGAGGTAGTAATGGCCAACACCACAAGAGGTAGTAATGGCCGACACCACAAGAGGTAGTAATGGCCGACACCACAAGAGGTAGTAATGGCCGACGCCACAAGAGGTAGTAATGGCCGACACCACAAGAGGTAGTAATGGCCGACACCAAAAGAGGTAGTAATGGCCGACGCCACAAGAGGTAGTAATGGCCGACGCCACAAGAGGTAGTAATGGCCGACACCACACGACGTAGTAATGGCCGACACCACAAGAGGTAGTAATGGCCGACACCAAAAGAGGTAGTAATGGCCGACACCACAAGAGGTAGTAATGGCCGACACCACAGGAGGTAGTAATGGCCGACACCACAAGAGGTAGTAATGGCCGACACCACAAGAGGTAGTAATGGCCGACACCACACGACGTAGTAATGGCCGACACCACAAGAGGTAGTAATGGCCGACACCACAAGAGGTAGTAATGGCCGACACCACAAGAGGTAGTAATGGCCGACACCACAAGAGGTAGTAATGGCCGACACCACAAGAGGTAGTAATGGCCGACACCACAAGAGGTAGTAATGGCCGACACCACAAGAGGTAGTAATGGCCGACACCAAAAGAGGTAGTAATGGCCGACACCACAGGAGGTAGTAATGGCCGACACCACAAGAGGTAGTAATGGCCGACACCACAAGAGGTAGTAATGGCCGACACCAAAAGAGGTAGTAATGGCCGACACCACAGGAGGTAGTAATGGCCGACACCACAAGAGGTAGTAATGGCCGACACCACAAGAGGTAGTAATGGCCGACGCCACAAGAGGTAGTAATGGCCGACGCCACAAGAGGTAGTAATGGCCGACACCACAAGAGGTAGTAATGGCCGACACCACAAGAGGTAGTAATGGCCGACGCCACAAGAGGTAGTAATGGCCGACACCACAAGAGGTAGTAATGGCCGACACCAAAAGAGGTAGTAATGGCCGACGCCACAAGAGGTAGTAATGGCCGACGCCACAAGAGGTAGTAATGGCCGACACCACACGACGTAGTAATGGCCGACACCACAAGAGGTAGTAATGGCCGACACCAAAAGAGGTAGTAATGGCCGACACCACAGGAGGTAGTAATGGCCGACACCACAAGAGGTAGTAATGGCCGACACCACAAGAGGTAGTAATGGCCGACACCACAAGAGGTAGTAATGGCCGACACCAAAAGAGGTAGTAATGGCCGACACCACAGGAGGTAGTAATGGCCGACACCACAAGAGGTAGTAATGGCCGACACCACAAGAGGTAGTAATGGCCGACACCACAAGAGGTAGTAATGGCCGACACCACAAGAGGTAGTAATGGCCGACACCACAAGAGGTAGTAATGGCCGACACCACAAGAGGTAGTAATGGCCGACACCACAAGAGGTAGTAATGGCCGACACCACAGGAGGTAGTAATGGCCGACACCAAAAGAGGTAGTAATGGCCGACACCACAGGAGGTAGTAATGGCCGACACCACAAGAGGTAGTAATGGCCGACACCACAAGAGGTAGTAATGGCCGACACCACAAGAGGTAGTAATGGCCGACACCACAAGAGGTAGTAATGGCCGACACCACAAGAGGTAGTAATGGCCGACACCACAAGAGGTAGTAATGGCCGACACCACAAGAGGTAGTAATGGCCGACACCAAAAGAGGTAGTAATGGCCGACGCCACAAGAGGTAGTAATGGCCGACGCCACAAGAGGTAGTAATGGCCGACACCACAAGAGGTAGTAATGGCCGACACCACAAGAGGTAGTAATGGCCGACGCCACAAGAGGTAGTAATGGCCGACGCCACAAGAGGTAGTAATGGCCGACACTCAAAAGAGGTAGTAATGGCCGACACCACAAGAGGTAGTAATGGCCGACACCAAAAGAGGTAGTAATGGCCGACACCACAAGAGGTAGTAATGGCCGACGCCACAAGAGGTAGTAATGGCCGACGCCACAAGAGGTAGTAATGGCCGACACCAAAAGAGGTAGTAATGGCCGACGCCACAAGAGGTAGTAATGGCCGACGCCACAAGAGGTAGTAATGGCCGACACCACAAGAGGTAGTAATGGCCGACACCAAAAGAGGTAGTAATGGCCGACACCACAAGAGGTAGTTATGGCCGACACCACAAGAGGTAGTAATGGCCGACACCACAAGAGGTAGTAATGGCCGACACCACAAGAGGTAGTAATGGCCGACGCCACAAGAGGTAGTAATGGCCGACGCCACAAGAGGTAGTAATGGCCGACACCAAAAGAGGTAGTAATGGCCGACACCACAAGAGGTAGTAATGGCCGACACCAAAAGAGGTAGTAATGGCCGACACCACAAGAGGTAGTAATGGCCGACGCCACAAGAGGTAGTAATGGCCGACACCACAAGAGGTAGTAATGGCCGACACCAAAAGAGGTAGTAATGGCCGACACCACAAGAGGTAGTAATGGCCGACGCCACAAGAGGTAGTAATGGCCGACACCACAAGAGGTAGTAATGGCCGACACCAAAAGAGGTAGTAATGGCCGACACCACAAGAGGTAGTAATGGCCGACGCCACAAGAGGTAGTAATGGCCGACACCACAAGAGGTAGTAATGGCCGACACCAAAAGAGGTAGTAATGGCCGACACCAAAAGAGGTAGTAATGGCCGACACCACAAGAGGTAGTAATGGCCGACGCCACAAGAGGTAGTAATGGCCGACGCCACAAGAGGTAGTAATGGCCGACGCCACAAGAGGTAGTAATGGCCGACACCACAAGAGGTAGTAATGGCCGACGGCACAAGAGGTAGTAATGGCCGACACCAAAAGAGGTAGTAATGGCCGACACCACAAGAGGTAGTAATGGCCGACACCACAAGAGGTAGTAATGGCCGACACCAAAAGAGGTAGTAATGGCCGACACCACAAGAGGTAGTAATGGCCGACACCACAAGAGGTAGTAATGGCCGACACCAAAAGAGGTAGTAATGGCCGACACCAAAAGAGGTAGTAATGGCCGACACCACAAGAGGTAGTAATGGCCGACACCACAAGAGGTAGTAATGGCCGACACCAAAAGAGGTAGTAATGGCCGACACCAAAAGAGGTAGTAATGGCCGACGCCACAAGAGGTAGTAATGGCCGACACCACAAGAGGTAGTAATGGCCGACACCAAAAGAGGTAGTAATGGCCGACACCACAAGAGGTAGTAATGGCCGACACCAAAAGAGGTAGTAATGGCCGACAGAACAAGAGGTAGTAATGGCTGACACCACAAGAGGTAGTAATGGCTGACACCACAAGAGGTAGTAATGGCCGACACCACAGGAGGTAGTAATGGCCGACACCAAAAGAGGTAGTAATGGCCGACACCACAAGAGGTAGTAATGGCCGATGCCACAAGAGGTAGTAATGGCCGACACCAAAAGAGGTAGTAATGGCCGACACCAAAAGAGGTAGTAATGGCCGACACCAAAAGAGGTAGTAATGGCCGACACCACAAGAGGTAGTAATGGCCGACGCCACAAGAGGTAGTAATGGCCGACGCCACAAGAGGTAGTAATGGCCGACGCCACAAGAGGTAGTAATGGCCGACACCAAAAGAGGTAGTAATGGCCGACACCACAAGAGGTAGTAATGGCCGACACCAAAAGAGGTAGTAATGGCCGACAGAACAAGAGGTAGTAATGGCCGACACCACAAGAGGTAGTAATGGCTGACACCACAGGAGGTAGTAATGGCCGACACCAAAAGAGGTAGTAATGGCCGACACCAAAAGAGGTAGTAATGGCCGACACCACAAGAGGTAGTAATGGCCGACACCAAAAGAGGTAGTAATGGCCGACAGAACAAGAGGTAGTAATGGCCGACACCACAAGAGGTAGTAATGGCCGACACCACAGGAGGTAGTAATGGCCGACACCAAAAGAGGTAGTAATGGCCGACACCACAAGAGGTAGTAATGGCCGACACCACAGGAGGTAGTAATGGCCGACACCAAAAGAGGTAGTAATGGCCGACACCAAAAGAGGTAGTAATGGCCGACACCACAGGAGGTAGTAATGGCCGACACCAAAAGAGGTAGTAATGGCCGACACCACAAGAGGTAGTAATGGCTGACACCACAAGAGGTAGTAATGGCCGACACCACAGGAGGTAGTAATGGCCGACACCAAAAGAGGTAGTAATGGCCGACACCAAAAGAGGTAGTAATGGCCGACACCACAGGAGGTAGTAATGGCCGACACCAAAAGAGGTAGTAATGGCCGACACCACAAGAGGTAGTAATGGCCGACACCAAAAGAGGTAGTAATGGCCGACACCAAAAGAGGTAGTAATGGCCGACACCACAAGAGGTAGTAATGGCCGACACCACAAGAGGTAGTAATGGCCGACACCAAAAGAGGTAGTAATGGCCGACAGAACAAGAGGTAGTAATGGCTGACACCACAAGAGGTAGTAATGGCCGACACCACAGGAGGTAGTAATGGCCGACACCAAAAGAGGTAGTAATGGCCGACACCACAAGAGGTAGTAATGGCCGACACCAAAAGAGGTAGTAATGGCCGACCACAAGAGGTAGTAATGGCCGACCACAAGAGGTAGTAATGGCCGACACCACAAGAGGTAGTAATGGCCGACACCACAAGAGGTAGTAATGGCCGACACCACAAGAGGTAGTAATGGCCGACACCACAAGAGGTAGTAATGGCCGACACCAAAAGAGGTAGTAATGGCCGACACCACAAGAGGTAGTAATGGCCGACACCACAAGAGGTAGTAATGGCCGACACCAAAAGAGGTAGTAATGGCCGACACCAAAAGAGGTAGTAATGGCCGACAACACAAGAGGTAGTAATGGCCGACACCACAAGAGGTAGTAATGGCCGACACCACAAGAGGTAGTAATGGCCGACACCAAAAGAGGTAGTAATGGCCGACACCAAAAGAGGTAGTAATGGCCGACACCACAAGAGGTAGTAATGGCCGACACCAAAAGAGGTAGTAATGGCCGACACCACAAGAGGTAGTAATGGCCGACACCACAAGAGGTAGTAATGGCCGACACCACAAGAGGTAGTAATGGCCGACACCAAAAGAGGTAGTAATGGCCGACACCACACGACGTAGTAATGGCCGACAACACAAGAGGTAGTAATGGCCGACACCAAAAGAGGTAGTAATGGCCGACACCACAAGAGGTAGTAATGGCCGACACCACAAGAGGTAGTAATGGCCGACGGCACCACAAGAGGTAGTAATGGCCGACGGCACCACAAGAGGTAGTAATGGCCGACAGAACAAGAGGTAGTAATGGCCGACACCAAAAGAGGTAGTAATGGCCGACAGAACAAGAGGTAGTAATGGCCGACACCACATGAGGTAGTAATGGCCGACACCACAAGAGGTAGTAATGGCCGACACCACAAGAGGTAGTAATGGCTGACACCACACGACGTAGTAATGGCTGACACCACACGACGTAGTAATGGCCGACACGACAAGAGGTAGTAATGGCCGACAGCACAAGAGGTAGTAATGGCCGACACGACAAGAGGTAGTAATGGCCGACACCACAAGAGGTAGTAATGGCCGACACCACAAGAGGTAGTAATGGCCGACACCACAAGAGGAAGTAATGGCCGACACCAAAAGAGGTAGTAATGGCCGACACCACACGACGTAGTAATGGCCGACAACACAAGAGGTAGTAATGGCCGACACCAAAAGAGGTAGTAATGGCCGACACCACAAGAGGTAGTAATGGCCGACAACACAAGAGGTAGTAATGGCCGACACCAAAAGAGGTAGTAATGGCCGACAGAACAAGAGGTAGTAATGGCCGACACCACAAGAGGTAGTAATGGCCGACACCACAAGAGGTAGTAATGGCCGACACCACACGACGTAGTAATGGCTGACACGACAAGAGGTAGTAATGGCCGACAGCACAAGAGGTAGTAATGGCCGACACCACAAGAGGTAGTAATGGCCCACAGCACAGGAGGTAGTAATGGCCGACACCACAAGAGGTAGTAATGGCCGACACCACAAGAGGTAGTAATGGCCGACACCACAAGAGGTAGTAATGGCCGACACCACAAGAGGTAGTAATGGCCGACACCACAAGAGGTAGTAATGGCCGACACCACAAGAGGTAGTAATGGCCGACACCACAAGAGGTAGTAATGGCCGACACCACAAGAGGTAGTAATGGCCGACACCACAAGAGGTAGTAATGGCTGACACCACAAGAGGTAGTAATGGCCGACACCACAAGAGGTAGTAATGGCCGACACCACAAGAGGTAGTAATGGCCGACACCACAAGAGGTAGTAATGGCCGACACCACAAGAGGTAGTAATGGCCGACACCACAAGAGGTAGTAATGGCCGACGGCACCACAAGAGGTAGTAATGGCCGACACCACAAGAGGTAGTAATGGCCGACACCACATGAGGTAGTAATGGCTGACACTATAACAGCTCTTATACAAAGGCCAAATGATTGCTCAGGACAGAACATTGGGGGTAAGATGTATAATTGGTGGAGAAAGATTGAACTTGATGGACAGGGAGTTATCAACCTATGTAACTCTCATGTACAGAGGAGGATGGGAGCAGTGGCAGCTCTCATCATGTATAGAGGAGGATGGGAGCAGTGACAGCTCTCATCATGTATAGAGGAGGATGGGAGTAGTGACAGCTCTCATCATGTATAGAGGAGGATAGGAGCAGTGACAGCTCTCATCATGTATAGAGGAGGATGGGAGTAGTGACAGCTCTCATCATGTATAGAGGAGGATGGGAGTAGTGACAGCTCTCATCATGTATAGAGGAGGATGGGAGTAGTGACAGCTCTCATCATGTATAGAGGAGGATGGGAGTAGTGACAGCTCTCATCATGTATAGAGGAGGATGGGAGTAGTGACAGCTCTCATCATGTATAGAGGAGGATGGGAGTAGTGACAGCTCTCATCATGTATAGAGGAGGATGGGAGCAGTGACAGCTCTCATCATGTATAGAGGAGGATGGGAGTAGTGACAGCTCATCATGTATAGAGGAGGATGGGAGCAGTGGCAGCTCTCATCATGTATAGAGGAGGATGGGAGTAGTGACAGCTCTCATCATGTATAGAGGAGGATGGGAGTAGTGGCAGCTCTCATCATGTATAGAGGAGGATGGGAGTAGTGGCAGCTCTCATCATGTACAGAGGAGGATGGGAGTAGTGACAGCTCTCATCATGTATAGAGGAGGATGGGAGTAGTGACAGCTCTCATCATGTATAGAGGAGGATGGGAGCAGTGACAGCTCTCATCATGTATAGAGGAGGATGGGAGCAGTGACAGCTCTCATCATGTATAGAGGAGGATGGGAGCAGTGGCAGCTCTCATCATGTATAGAGGAGGATGGGAGTAGTGACAGCTCTCATCATGTATAGAGGAGGATGGGAGTAGTGACAGCTCTCATCATGTATAGAGGAGGATAGGAGTAGTGACAGCTCTCATCATGTATAGAGGAGGATGGGAGCAGTGACAGCTCTCATCATGTATAGAGGAGGATGGGAGCAGTGACAGCTCTCATCATGTATAGAGGAGGATGGGAGTAGTGACAGCTCTCATCATGTATAGAGGAGGATGGGAGTAGTGACAGCTCTCATCATGTATAGAGGAGGATAGGAGTAGTGGCAGCTCTCATCATGTATAGAGGAGGATGGGAGCAGTGACAGCTCTCATCATGTATAGAGGAGGATGGGAGCAGTGACAGCTCTCATCATGTATAGAGGAGGATGGGAGTAGTGGCAGCTCTCATCATGTATAGAGGAGGATGGGAGTAGTGACAGCTCTCATCATGTATAGAGGAGGATGGGAGTAGTGACAGCTCTCATCATGTATAGAGGAGGATAGGAGTAGTGGCAGCTCTCATCATGTATAGAGGAGGATGGGAGCAGTGACAGCTCTCATCATGTATAGAGGAGGATGGGAGCAGTGACAGCTCTCATCATGTATAGAGGAGGATGGGAGCAGTGACAGCTCATCATGTATAGAGGAGGATGGGAGCAGTGACAGCTCATCATGTATAGAGGAGGATGGGAACAGTGACAGCTCTCATCATGTATAGAGGAGGATGGGAGCAGTGGCAGCTCTCATCATGTATAGAGGAGGATGGGAGTAGTGACAGCTCTCATCATGTATAGAGGAGGATAGGAGCAGTGACAGCTCATCATGTATAGAGGAGGATGGGAGCAGTGACAGCTCTCATCATGTATAGAGGAGGATGGGAGTAGTGACAGCTCTCATCATGTATAGAGGAGGATGGGAGTAGTGACAGCTCTCATCATGTATAGAGGAGGATGGGAGCAGTGACAGCTCTCATCATGTATAGAGGAGGATGGGAGTAGTGACAGCTCTCATCATGTATAGAGGAGGATGGGAGTAGTGACAGCTCTCATCATGTATAGAGGAGGATGGGAGTAGTGACAGCTCTCATCATGTATAGAGGAGGATGGGAGTAGTGACAGCTCTCATCATGTATAGAGGAGGATGGGAGTAGTGACAGCTCTCATCATGTACAGAGGAGGATGGGAGCAGTGACAGCTCTCATCATGTACAGAGGAGGATGGGAGCAGTGGCAGCTCATCATGTATAGAGGAGGATGGGAGTAGTGACAGCTCTCATCATGTACAGAGGAGGATGGGAGCAGTGACAGCTCTCATCATGTATAGAGGAGGATGGGAGTAGTGACAGCTCTCATCATGTATAGAGGAGGATGGGAGTAGTGACAGCTCATCATGTATAGAGGAGGATGGGAGTAGTGACAGCTCTCATCATGTATAGAGGAGGATGGGAGTAGTGACAGCTCTCATCATGTATAGAGGAGGATGGGAGTAGTGACAGCTCTCATCATGTATAGAGGAGGATGGGAGTAGTGACAGCTCTCATCATGTATAGAGGAGGATGGGAGTAGTGGCAGCTCTCATCATGTATAGAGGAGGATGGGAGCAGTGACAGCTCTCATCATGTATAGAGGAGGATGGGAGCAGTGACAGCTCTCATCATGTATAGAGGAGGATGGGAGTAGTGACAGCTCTCATCATGTATAGAGGAGGATGGGAGTAGTGGCAGCTCTCATCATGTACAGAGGAGGATGGGAGTAGTGACAGCTCTCATCATGTATAGAGGAGGATGGGAGTAGTGACAGCTCTCATCATGTATAGAGGAGGATGGGAGTAGTGGCAGCTCTCATCATGTATAGAGGAGGATGGGAGCAGTGACAGCTCTCATCATGTATAGAGGAGGATGGGAGCAGTGACAGCTCTCATCATGTATAGAGGAGGATGGGAGTAGTGACAGCTCTCATCATGTATAGAGGAGGATGGGAGTAGTGGCAGCTCTCATCATGTATAGAGGAGGATGGGAGCAGTGACAGCTCTCATCATGTATAGAGGAGGATGGGAGTAGTGACAGCTCTCATCATGTATAGAGGAGGATGGGAGTAGTGACAGCTCTCATCATGTATAGAGGAGGATGGGAGTAGTGACAGCTCTCATCATGTATAGAGGAGGATGGGAGTAGTGGCAGCTCTCATCATGTATAGAGGAGGATGGGAGCAGTGACAGCTCTCATCATGTATAGAGGAGGATGGGAGCAGTGACAGCTCTCATCATGTATAGAGGAGGATGGGAGTAGTGACAGCTCTCATCATGTATAGAGGAGGATGGGAGTAGTGACAGCTCTCATCATGTATAGAGGAGGATGGGAGTAGTGACAGCTCTCATCATGTACAGAGGAGGATGGGAGCAGTGACAGCTCTCATCATGTATAGAGGAGGATGGGAGCAGTGACAGCTCTCATCATGTATAGAGGAGGATGGGAGCAGTGACAGCTCTCATCATGTATAGAGGAGGATGGGAGTAGTGACAGCTCTCATCATGTATAGAGGAGGATGGGAGTAGTGACAGCTCTCATCATGTATAGAGGAGGATGGGAGTAGTGACAGCTCTCATCATGTATAGAGGAGGATGGGAGTAGTGACAGCTCTCATCATGTATAGAGGAGGATGGGAGCAGTGACAGCTCTCATCATGTATAGAGGAGGATGGGAGTAGTGACAGCTCTCATCATGTATAGAGGAGGATGGGAGCAGTGACAGCTCTCATCATGTATAGAGGAGGATGGGAGCAGTGACAGCTCTCATCATGTATAGAGGAGGATGGGAGTAGTGACAGCTCTCATCATGTATAGAGGAGGATGGGAGCAGTGACAGCTCTCATCATGTATAGAGGAGGATGGGAGTAGTGACAGCTCTCATCATGTATAGAGGAGGATGGGAGTAGTGACAGCTCTCATCATGTATAGAGGAGGATGGGAGCAGTGACAGCTCTCATCATGTATAGAGGAGGATGGGAGCAGTGGCAGCTCTCATCATGTATAGAGGAGGATGGGAGTAGTGACAGCTCTCATCATGTATAGAGGAGGATGGGAGCAGTGACAGCTCTCATCATGTATAGAGGAGGATGGGAGCAGTGGCAGCTCTCATCATGTATAGAGGAGGATGGGAGTAGTGACAGCTCTCATCATGTATAGAGGAGGATGGGAGTAGTGACAGCTCTCATCATGTATAGAGGAGGATGGGAGCAGTGACAGCTCTCATCATGTATAGAGGAGGATGGGAGTAGTGACAGCTCTCATCATGTATAGAGGAGGATGGGAGTAGTGACAGCTCTCATCATGTATAGAGGAGGATGGGAGCAGTGACAGCTCTCATCATGTATAGAGGAGGATGGGAGTAGTGACAGCTCTCATCATGTATAGAGGAGGATAGGAGCAGTGGCAGCTCTCATCATGTATAGAGGAGGATGGGAGTAGTGACAGCTCTCATCATGTATAGAGGAGGATGGGAGCAGTGGCAGCTCTCATCATGTATAGAGGAGGATGGGAGCAGTGACAGCTCTCATCATGTATAGAGGAGGATGGGAGTAGTGACAGCTCTCATCATGTATAGAGGAGGATAGGAGCAGTGGCAGCTCTCATCATGTATAGAGGAGGATGGGAGTAGTGACAGCTCTCATCATGTATAGAGGAGGATGGGAGCAGTGACAGCTCTCATCATGTATAGAGGAGGATGGGAGTAGTGACAGCTCTCATCATGTATAGAGGAGGATGGGAGTAGTGACAGCTCTCATCATGTATAGAGGAGGATGGGAGTAGTGACAGCTCTCATCATGTATAGAGGAGGATGGGAGTAGTGACAGCTCTCATCATGTATAGAGGAGGATGGGAGTAGTGACAGCTCTCATCATGTATAGAGGAGGATGGGAGTAGTGACAGCTCTCATCATGTATAGAGGAGGATGGGAGTAGTGACAGCTCTCATCATGTATAGAGGAGGATGGGAGTAGTGACAGCTCTCATCATGTATAGAGGAGGATGGGAGCAGTGACAGCTCTCATCATGTATAGAGGAGGATGGGAGTAGTGGCAGCTCTCATCATGTATAGAGGAGGATGGGAGTAGTGACAGCTCTCATCATGTATAGAGGAGGATGGGAGTAGTGGCAGCTCTCATCATGTATAGAGGAGGATAGGAGCAGTGACAGCTCTCATCATGTATAGAGGAGGATGGGAGTAGTGACAGCTCTCATCATGTATAGAGGAGGATGGGAGTAGTGACAGCTCTCATCATGTATAGAGGAGGATGGGAGTAGTGACAGCTCTCATCATGTATAGAGGAGGATGGGAGTAGTGGCAGCTCTCATCATGTATAGAGGAGGATAGGAGCAGTGACAGCTCTCATCATGTATAGAGGAGGATGGGAGTAGTGACAGCTCTCATCATGTATAGAGGAGGATGGGAGTAGTGACAGCTCTCATCATGTATAGAGGAGGATGGGAGTAGTGACAGCTCTCATCATGTACAGAGGAGGATGGGAGTAGTGACAGCTCTCATCATGTATAGAGGAGGATGGGAGCAGTGGCAGCTCTCATCATGTATAGAGGAGGATGGGAGCAGTGACAGCTCTCATCATGTATAGAGGAGGATGGGAGTAGTGACAGCTCTCATCATGTACAGAGGAGGATGGGAGCAGTGGCAGCTCTCATCATGTATAGAGGAGGATGGGAGTAGTGACAGCTCTCATCATGTATAGAGGAGGATGGGAGCAGTGGCAGCTCTCATCATGTATAGAGGAGGATGGGAGTAGTGACAGCTCTCATCATGTACAGAGGAGGATGGGAGTAGTGACAGCTCTCATCATGTATAGAGGAGGATGGGAGTAGTGACAGCTCTCATCATGTATAGAGGAGGATGGGAGTAGTGACAGCTCTCATCATGTATAGAGGAGGATGGGAGTAGTGACAGCTCTCATCATGTATAGAGGAGGATGGGAGCAGTGGCAGCTCTCATCATGTATAGAGGAGGATGGGAGCAGTGACAGCTCTCATCATGTATAGAGGAGGATGGGAGCAGTGACAGCTCTCATCATGTATAGAGGAGGATGGGAGTAGTGACAGCTCTCATCATGTATAGAGGAGGATGGGAGCAGTGACAGCTCTCATCATGTATAGAGGAGGATGGGAGTAGTGACAGCTCTCATCATGTATAGAGGAGGATGGGAGTAGTGGCAGCTCTCATCATGTATAGAGGAGGATGGGAGCAGTGACAGCTCTCATCATGTATAGAGGAGGATGGGAGCAGTGACAGCTCTCATCATGTATAGAGGAGGATGGGAGCAGTGGCAGCTCTCATCATGTATAGAGGAGGATGGGAGTAGTGACAGCTCTCATCATGTATAGAGGAGGATGGGAGCAGTGACAGCTCTCATCATGTATAGAGGAGGATGGGAGTAGTGACAGCTCTCATCATGTATAGAGGAGGATAGGAGTAGTGACAGCTCTCATCATGTATAGAGGAGGATAGGAGTAGTGACAGCTCTCATCATGTATAGAGGAGGATGGGAGCAGTGACAGCTCTCATCATGTATAGAGGAGGATAGGAGCAGTGACAGCTCTCATCATGTATAGAGGAGGATGGGAGTAGTGACAGCTCTCATCATGTATAGAGGAGGATAGGAGTAGTGACAGCTCTCATCATGTATAGAGGAGGATGGGAGCAGTGACAGCTCTCATCATGTATAGAGGAGGATGGGAGCAGTGACAGCTCTCATCATGTATAGAGGAGGATGGGAGCAGTGACAGCTCTCATCATGTATAGAGGAGGATGGGAGTAGTGACAGCTCTCATCATGTATAGAGGAGGATGGGAGTAGTGACAGCTCTCATCATGTATAGAGGAGGATGGGAGTAGTGACAGCTCTCATCATGTATAGAGGAGGATGGGAGTAGTGACAGCTCTCATCATGTATAGAGGAGGATGGGAGCAGTGACAGCTCTCATCATGTATAGAGGAGGATGGGAGTAGTGACAGCTCTCATCATGTACAGAGGAGGATAGGAGCAGTGACAGCTCTCATCATGTATAGAGGAGGATGGGAGCAGTGGCAGCTCTCATCATGTATAGAGGAGGATGGGAGTAGTGACAGCTCTCATCATGTACAGAGGAGGATGGGAGCAGTGGCAGCTCTCATCATGTATAGAGGAGGATGGGAGCAGTGGCAGCTCTCATCATGTATAGAGGAGGATGGGAGCAGTGGCAGCTCTCATCATGTATAGAGGAGGATGGGAGCAGTGGCAGCTCTCATCATGTATAGAGGAGGATGGGAGCAGTGACAGCTCTCATCATGTATAGAGGAGGATGGGAGCAGTGACAGCTCTCATCATGTATAGAGGAGGATGGGAGTAGTGGCAGCTCTCATCATGTATAGAGGAGGATGGGAGTAGTGACAGCTCTCATCATGTATAGAGGAGGATGGGAGTAGTGACAGCTCTCATCATGTATAGAGGAGGATGGGAGTAGTGACAGCTCTCATCATGTATAGAGGAGGATGGGAGTAGTGACAGCTCTCATCATGTATAGAGGAGGATGGGAGTAGTGGCAGCTCTCATCATGTATAGAGGAGGATGGGAGCAGTGACAGCTCTCATCATGTATAGAGGAGGATGGGAGTAGTGACAGCTCTCATCATGTATAGAGGAGGATGGGAGTAGTGACAGCTCTCATCATGTATAGAGGAGGATGGGAGTAGTGACAGCTCTCATCATGTATAGAGGAGGATGGGAGTAGTGACAGCTCTCATCATGTATAGAGGAGGATGGGAGTAGTGGCAGCTCTCATCATGTATAGAGGAGGATGGGAGTAGTGGCAGCTCTCATCATGTATAGAGGAGGATGGGAGCAGTGACAGCTCTCATCATGTATAGAGGAGGATGGGAGTAGTGACAGCTCTCATCATGTATAGAGGAGGATGGGAGTAGTGACAGCTCTCATCATGTATAGAGGAGGATGGGAGCAGTGGCAGCTCTCATCATGTATAGAGGAGGATTGGAGTAGTGACAGCTCATCATGTACAGAGGAGGATGGGAGTAGTGACAGCTCTCATCATGTATAGAGGAGGATGGGAGTAGTGACAGCTCATCATGTACAGAGGAGGATGGGAGTAGTGACAGCTCTCATCATGTATAGAGGAGGATGGGAGTAGTGACAGCTCATCATGTACAGAGGAGGATGGGAGTAGTGACAGCTCTCATCATGTATAGAGGAGGATGGGAGTAGTGACAGCTCATCATGTACAGAGGAGGATGGGAGTAGTGACAGCTCTCATCATGTACAGAGGAGGATGGGAGCAGTGACAGCTCTCATCATGTATAGAGGAGGATGGGAGCAGTGACAGCTCTCATCATGTATAGAGGAGGATGGGAGCAGTGACAGCTCTCATCATGTATAGAGGAGGATAGGAGTAGTGACAGCTCTCATCATGTATAGAGGAGGATAGGAGTAGTGACAGCTCATCATGTACAGAGGAGGATGGGAGTAGTGACAGCTCTCATCATGTATAGAGGAGGATGGGAGTAGTGACAGCTCATCATGTACAGAGGAGGATGGGAGTAGTGACAGCTCTCATCATGTATAGAGGAGGATGGGAGTAGTGACAGCTCATCATGTACAGAGGAGGATGGGAGTAGTGACAGCTCTCATCATGTATAGAGGAGGATGGGAGTAGTGACAGCTCATCATGTACAGAGGAGGATGGGAGTAGTGACAGCTCTCATCATGTATAGAGGAGGATGGGAGTAGTGACAGCTCATCATGTACAGAGGAGGATGGGAGTAGTGACAGCTCTCATCATGTACAGAGGAGGATGGGAGCAGTGACAGCTCTCATCATGTATAGAGGAGGATGGGAGCAGTGACAGCTCTCATCATGTATAGAGGAGGATGGGAGCAGTGACAGCTCTCATCATGTATAGAGGAGGATGGGAGCAGTGACAGCTCTCATCATGTATAGAGGAGGATAGGAGTAGTGACAGCTCATCATGTACAGAGGAGGATGGGAGTAGTGACAGCTCATCATGTACAGAGGAGGATGGGAGCAGTGGCAGCTCTCATCATGTATAGAGGAGGATGGGAGCAGTGACAGCTCTCATCATGTATAGAGGAGGATGGGAGTAGTGACAGCTCATCATGTACAGAGGAGGATGGGAGTAGTGACAGCTCTCATCATGTACAGAGGAGGATGGGAGCAGTGACAGCTCTCATCATGTATAGAGGAGGATGGGAGTAGTGACAGCTCTCATCATGTATAGAGGAGGATGGGAGCAGTGACAGCTCATCATGTATAGAGGAGGATGGGAGCAGTGACAGCTCTCATCATGTATAGAGGAGGATGGGAGTAGTGACAGCTCTCATCATGTATAGAGGAGGATGGGAGTAGTGACAGCTCTCATCATGTATAGAGGAGGATGGGAGCAGTGACAGCTCTCATCATGTATAGAGGAGGATGGGAGCAGTGACAGCTCATCATGTATAGAGGAGGATGGGAGCAGTGGCAGCTCTCATCATGTATAGAGGAGGATGGGAGCAGTGACAGCTCTCATCATGTATAGAGGAGGATGGGAGTAGTGACAGCTCTCATCATGTATAGAGGAGGATGGGAGCAGTGACAGCTCTCATCATGTATAGAGGAGGATGGGAGCAGTGACAGCTCATCATGTATAGAGGAGGATGGGAGCAGTGGCAGCTCTCATCATGTATAGAGGAGGATGGGAGTAGTGGCAGCTCTCATCATGTATAGAGGAGGATGGGAGCAGTGACAGCTCATCATGTATAGAGGAGGATGGGAGCAGTGACAGCTCTCATCATGTATAGAGGAGGATGGGAGCAGTGACAGCTCATCATGTATAGAGGAGGATGGGAGCAGTGGCAGCTCTCATCATGTATAGAGGAGGATGGGAGTAGTGGCAGCTCTCATCATGTATAGAGGAGGATGGGAGTAGTGACAGCTCTCATCATGTATAGAGGAGGATGGGAGTAGTGACAGCTCTCATCATGTATAGAGGAGGATGGGAGCAGTGACAGCTCTCATCATGTATAGAGGAGGATGGGAGCAGTGACAGCTCTCATCATGTATAGAGGAGGATGGGAGTAGTGGCAGCTCTCATCATGTATAGAGGAGGATGGGAGCAGTGACAGCTCTCATCATGTATAGAGGAGGATGGGAGTAGTGACAGCTCATCATGTATAGAGGAGGATGGGAGCAGTGGCAGCTCTCATCATGTATAGAGGAGGATGGGAGTAGTGGCAGCTCTCATCATGTATAGAGGAGGATGGGAGCAGTGACAGCTCATCATGTATAGAGGAGGATGGGAGCAGTGACAGCTCTCATCATGTATAGAGGAGGATGGGAGTAGTGACAGCTCTCATCATGTATAGAGGAGGATGGGAGCAGTGACAGCTCATCATGTATAGAGGAGGATGGGAGCAGTGACAGCTCTCATCATGTATAGAGGAGGATGGGAGTAGTGACAGCTCTCATCATGTATAGAGGAGGATGGGAGTAGTGACAGCTCTCATCATGTATAGAGGAGGATGGGAGCAGTGACAGCTCTCATCATGTATAGAGGAGGATGGGAGCAGTGACAGCTCATCATGTATAGAGGAGGATGGGAGCAGTGGCAGCTCTCATCATGTATAGAGGAGGATGGGAGCAGTGACAGCTCTCATCATGTATAGAGGAGGATGGGAGCAGTGGCAGCTCTCATCATGTATAGAGGAGGATGGGAGCAGTGACAGCTCATCATGTATAGAGGAGGATGGGAGTAGTGACAGCTCTCATCATGTATAGAGGAGGATGGGAGCAGTGACAGCTCATCATGTATAGAGGAGGATGGGAGCAGTGACAGCTCTCATCATGTATAGAGGAGGATGGGAGCAGTGACAGCTCATCATGTATAGAGGAGGATGGGAGTAGTGACAGCTCTCATCATGTACAGAGGAGGATGGGAGCAGTGACAGCTCTCATCATGTATAGAGGAGGATGGGAGTAGTGACAGCTCTCATCATGTATAGAGGAGGATGGGAGCAGTGACAGCTCATCATGTATAGAGGAGGATGGGAGCAGTGACAGCTCTCATCATGTATAGAGGAGGATGGGAGTAGTGACAGCTCTCATCATGTATAGAGGAGGATGGGAGTAGTGACAGCTCTCATCATGTATAGAGGAGGATGGGAGCAGTGACAGCTCTCATCATGTATAGAGGAGGATGGGAGCAGTGACAGCTCATCATGTATAGAGGAGGATGGGAGCAGTGGCAGCTCTCATCATGTATAGAGGAGGATGGGAGCAGTGACAGCTCTCATCATGTATAGAGGAGGATGGGAGTAGTGACAGCTCTCATCATGTATAGAGGAGGATGGGAGCAGTGACAGCTCTCATCATGTATAGAGGAGGATGGGAGCAGTGACAGCTCTCATCATGTATAGAGGAGGATGGGAGTAGTGGCAGCTCTCATCATGTATAGAGGAGGATGGGAGTAGTGACAGCTCTCATCATGTATAGAGGAGGATGGGAGCAGTGACAGCTCATCATGTATAGAGGAGGATGGGAGCAGTGACAGCTCTCATCATGTATAGAGGAGGATGGGAGTAGTGGCAGCTCTCATCATGTATAGAGGAGGATGGGAGCAGTGACAGCTCTCATCATGTATAGAGGAGGATGGGAGCAGTGACAGCTCATCATGTATAGAGGAGGATGGGAGCAGTGGCAGCTCTCATCATGTATAGAGGAGGATGGGAGTAGTGGCAGCTCTCATCATGTATAGAGGAGGATGGGAGCAGTGACAGCTCATCATGTATAGAGGAGGATGGGAGCAGTGACAGCTCTCATCATGTATAGAGGAGGATGGGAGCAGTGACAGCTCATCATGTATAGAGGAGGATGGGAGCAGTGGCAGCTCTCATCATGTATAGAGGAGGATGGGAGTAGTGGCAGCTCTCATCATGTATAGAGGAGGATGGGAGTAGTGACAGCTCTCATCATGTATAGAGGAGGATGGGAGTAGTGACAGCTCTCATCATGTATAGAGGAGGATGGGAGCAGTGACAGCTCTCATCATGTATAGAGGAGGATGGGAGCAGTGACAGCTCATCATGTATAGAGGAGGATGGGAGCAGTGGCAGCTCTCATCATGTATAGAGGAGGATGGGAGTAGTGGCAGCTCTCATCATGTATAGAGGAGGATGGGAGCAGTGACAGCTCATCATGTATAGAGGAGGATGGGAGCAGTGACAGCTCTCATCATGTATAGAGGAGGATGGGAGTAGTGACAGCTCTCATCATGTATAGAGGAGGATGGGAGCAGTGACAGCTCATCATGTATAGAGGAGGATGGGAGCAGTGACAGCTCTCATCATGTATAGAGGAGGATGGGAGTAGTGACAGCTCTCATCATGTATAGAGGAGGATGGGAGTAGTGACAGCTCTCATCATGTATAGAGGAGGATGGGAGCAGTGACAGCTCTCATCATGTATAGAGGAGGATGGGAGCAGTGACAGCTCATCATGTATAGAGGAGGATGGGAGCAGTGGCAGCTCTCATCATGTATAGAGGAGGATGGGAGCAGTGACAGCTCTCATCATGTATAGAGGAGGATGGGAGCAGTGGCAGCTCTCATCATGTATAGAGGAGGATGGGAGCAGTGACAGCTCATCATGTATAGAGGAGGATGGGAGTAGTGACAGCTCTCATCATGTATAGAGGAGGATGGGAGCAGTGACAGCTCATCATGTATAGAGGAGGATGGGAGCAGTGACAGCTCTCATCATGTATAGAGGAGGATGGGAGCAGTGGCAGCTCTCATCATGTATAGAGGAGGATGGGAGCAGTGGCAGCTCTCATCATGTATAGAGGAGGATGGGAGCAGTGACAGCTCTCATCATGTATAGAGGAGGATGGGAGCAGTGACAGCTCTCATCATGTATAGAGGAGGATGGGAGCAGTGACAGCTCTCATCATGTATAGAGGAGGATGGGAGCAGTGACAGCTCTCATCATGTATAGAGGAGGATGGGAGCAGTGACAGCTCTCATCATGTATAGAGGAGGATGGGAGCAGTGACAGCTCTCATCATGTATAGAGGAGGATGGGAGCAGTGACAGCTCATCATGTATAGAGGAGGATGGGAGCAGTGACAGCTCTCATCATGTATAGAGGAGGATGGGAGCAGTGGCAGCTCTCATCATGTATAGAGGAGGATGGGAGCAGTGACAGCTCTCATCATGTATAGAGGAGGATGGGAGCAGTGACAGCTCTCATCATGTATAGAGGAGGATGGGAGCAGTGACAGCTCTCATCATGTATAGAGGAGGATGGGAGCAGTGACAGCTCTCATCATGTATAGAGGAGGATGGGAGCAGTGACAGCTCTCATCATGTATAGAGGAGGATGGGAGCAGTGACAGCTCTCATCATGTACAGAGGAGGATGGGAGTAGTGACAGCTCTCATCATGTATAGAGGAGGATGGGAGCAGTGACAGCTCTCATCATGTATAGAGGAGGATGGGAGCAGTGACAGCTCTCATCATGTACAGAGGAGGATGGGAGTAGTGACAGCTCTCATCATGTATAGAGGAGGATGGGAGCAGTGACAGCTCTCATCATGTATAGAGGAGGATGGGAGCAGTGACAGCTCTCATCATGTATAGAGGAGGATGGGAGTAGTGACAGCTCTCATCATGTATAGAGGAGGATGGGAGCAGTGACAGCTCATCATGTATAGAGGAGGATGGGAGTAGTGACAGCTCTCATCATGTATAGAGGAGGATGGGAGTAGTGGCAGCTCTCATCATGTATAGAGGAGGATAGGAGTAGTGACAGCTCTCATCATGTACAGAGGAGGATGGGAGTAGTGGCAGCTCTCATCATGTATAGAGGAGGATGGGAGTAGTGGCAGCTCTCATCATGTATAGAGGAGGATGGGAGTAGTGACAGCTCTCATCATGTATAGAGGAGGATGGGAGTAGTGGCAGCTCTCATCATGTACAGAGGAGGATGGGAGTAGTGGCAGCTCTCATCATGTATAGAGGAGGATGGGAGCAGTGACAGCTCTCATCATGTATAGAGGAGGATGGGAGCAGTGACAGCTCTCATCATGTATAGAGGAGGATGGGAGCAGTGACAGCTCATCATGTATAGAGGAGGATGGGAGTAGTGGCAGCTCTCATCATGTACAGAGGAGGATGGGAGTAGTGACAGCTCTCATCATGTATAGAGGAGGATGGGAGCAGTGACAGCTCTCATCATGTATAGAGGAGGATGGGAGCAGTGACAGCTCTCATCATGTATAGAGGAGGATGGGAGCAGTGACAGCTCATCATGTATAGAGGAGGATGGGAGTAGTGGCAGCTCTCATCATGTATAGAGGAGGATGGGAGCAGTGACAGCTCTCATCATGTATAGAGGAGGATGGGAGCAGTGACAGCTCTCATCATGTATAGAGGAGGATGGGAGCAGTGACAGCTCTCATCATGTATAGAGGAGGATGGGAGCAGTGACAGCTCTCATCATGTACAGAGGAGGATGGGAGTAGTGACAGCTCTCATCATGTATAGAGGAGGATGGGAGCAGTGACAGCTCTCATCATGTATAGAGGAGGATGGGAGCAGTGACAGCTCTCATCATGTATAGAGGAGGATGGGAGTAGTGACAGCTCTCATCATGTATAGAGGAGGATGGGAGCAGTGACAGCTCATCATGTATAGAGGAGGATGGGAGTAGTGACAGCTCTCATCATGTATAGAGGAGGATAGGAGTAGTGACAGCTCTCATCATGTACAGAGGAGGATGGGAGTAGTGGCAGCTCTCATCATGTATAGAGGAGGATGGGAGTAGTGGCAGCTCTCATCATGTATAGAGGAGGATGGGAGCAGTGACAGCTCTCATCATGTATAGAGGAGGATGGGAGCAGTGACAGCTCATCATGTATAGAGGAGGATGGGAGTAGTGGCAGCTCTCATCATGTATAGAGGAGGATGGGAGCAGTGACAGCTCATCATGTATAGAGGAGGATGGGAGTAGTGGCAGCTCTCATCATGTATAGAGGAGGATGGGAGCAGTGACAGCTCTCATCATGTATAGAGGAGGATGGGAGCAGTGACAGCTCATCATGTATAGAGGAGGATGGGAGCAGTGACAGCTCTCATCATGTATAGAGGAGGATGGGAGCAGTGACAGCTCATCATGTATAGAGGAGGATGGGAGTAGTGGCAGCTCTCATCATGTATAGAGGAGGATGGGAGCAGTGACAGCTCTCATCATGTATAGAGGAGGATGGGAGTAGTGACAGCTCTCATCATGTATAGAGGAGGATGGGAGCAGTGACAGCTCATCATGTATAGAGGAGGATGGGAGCAGTGACAGCTCTCATCATGTATAGAGGAGGATGGGAGTAGTGACAGCTCTCATCATGTATAGAGGAGGATGGGAGCAGTGACAGCTCATCATGTATAGAGGAGGATGGGAGTAGTGGCAGCTCTCATCATGTATAGAGGAGGATGGGAGCAGTGACAGCTCTCATCATGTATAGAGGAGGATGGGAGCAGTGACAGCTCATCATGTATAGAGGAGGATGGGAGCAGTGGCAGCTCTCATCATGTATAGAGGAGGATGGGAGTAGTGACAGCTCATCATGTATAGAGGAGGATGGGAGCAGTGACAGCTCTCATCATGTATAGAGGAGGATGGGAGCAGTGGCAGCTCTCATCATGTATAGAGGAGGATGGGAGTAGTGACAGCTCATCATGTATAGAGGAGGATGGGAGTAGTGGCAGCTCTCATCATGTATAGAGGAGGATGGGAGCAGTGACAGCTCATCATGTATAGAGGAGGATGGGAGTAGTGGCAGCTCTCATCATGTATAGAGGAGGATGGGAGCAGTGACAGCTCTCATCATGTATAGAGGAGGATGGGAGCAGTGACAGCTCATCATGTATAGAGGAGGATGGGAGCAGTGACAGCTCTCATCATGTATAGAGGAGGATGGGAGCAGTGACAGCTCATCATGTATAGAGGAGGATGGGAGTAGTGGCAGCTCTCATCATGTATAGAGGAGGATGGGAGCAGTGACAGCTCTCATCATGTATAGAGGAGGATGGGAGTAGTGACAGCTCTCATCATGTATAGAGGAGGATGGGAGCAGTGACAGCTCATCATGTATAGAGGAGGATGGGAGCAGTGACAGCTCTCATCATGTATAGAGGAGGATGGGAGTAGTGACAGCTCTCATCATGTATAGAGGAGGATGGGAGCAGTGACAGCTCATCATGTATAGAGGAGGATGGGAGTAGTGGCAGCTCTCATCATGTATAGAGGAGGATGGGAGCAGTGACAGCTCTCATCATGTATAGAGGAGGATGGGAGCAGTGACAGCTCATCATGTATAGAGGAGGATGGGAGCAGTGGCAGCTCTCATCATGTATAGAGGAGGATGGGAGTAGTGACAGCTCATCATGTATAGAGGAGGATGGGAGCAGTGACAGCTCTCATCATGTATAGAGGAGGATGGGAGCAGTGGCAGCTCTCATCATGTATAGAGGAGGATGGGAGCAGTGACAGCTCATCATGTATAGAGGAGGATGGGAGCAGTGGCAGCTCTCATCATGTATAGAGGAGGATGGGAGTAGTGACAGCTCATCATGTATAGAGGAGGATGGGAGCAGTGACAGCTCTCATCATGTATAGAGGAGGATGGGAGCAGTGACAGCTCTCATCATGTATAGAGGAGGATGGGAGCAGTGACAGCTCATCATGTATAGAGGAGGATGGGAGCAGTGGCAGCTCTCATCATGTATAGAGGAGGATGGGAGTAGTGACAGCTCATCATGTATAGAGGAGGATGGGAGCAGTGACAGCTCTCATCATGTATAGAGGAGGATGGGAGCAGTGGCAGCTCTCATCATGTATAGAGGAGGATGGGAGTAGTGACAGCTCATCATGTATAGAGGAGGATGGGAGTAGTGACAGCTCTCATCATGTATAGAGGAGGATGGGAGCAGTGACAGCTCATCATGTATAGAGGAGGATGGGAGCAGTGACAGCTCATCATGTATAGAGGAGGATGGGAGTAGTGACAGCTCTCATCATGTATAGAGGAGGATGGGAGTAGTGACAGCTCTCATCATGTATAGAGGAGGATGGGAGCAGTGACAGCTCTCATCATGTATAGAGGAGGATGGGAGCAGTGACAGCTCATCATGTATAGAGGAGGATGGGAGCAGTGACAGCTCATCATGTATAGAGGAGGATGGGAGTAGTGACAGCTCTCATCATGTATAGAGGAGGATGGGAGTAGTGACAGCTCTCATCATGTATAGAGGAGGATGGGAGTAGTGACAGCTCTCATCATGTACAGAGGAGGATGGGAGCAGTGACAGCTCTCATCATGTATAGAGGAGGATGGGAGCAGTGACAGCTCTCATCATGTATAGAGGAGGATGGGAGTAGTGACAGCTCTCATCATGTATAGAGGAGGATGGGAGTAGTGACAGCTCTCATCATGTATAGAGGAGGATGGGAGCAGTGACAGCTCTCATCATGTATAGAGGAGGATGGGAGTAGTGACAGCTCTCATCATGTATAGAGGAGGATGGGAGTAGTGGCAGCTCTCATCATGTATAGAGGAGGATGGGAGTAGTGACAGCTCTCATCATGTATAGAGGAGGATGGGAGTAGTGACAGCTCTCATCATGTATAGAGGAGGATGGGAGTAGTGGCAGCTCTCATCATGTATAGAGGAGGATGGGAGCAGTGGCAGCTCTCATCATGTATAGAGGAGGATGGGAGCAGTGACAGCTCTCATCATGTATAGAGGAGGATGGGAGTAGTGACAGCTCTCATCATGTATAGAGGAGGATGGGAGCAGTGACAGCTCTCATCATGTATAGAGGAGGATGGGAGCAGTGACAGCTCTCATCATGTATAGAGGAGGATGGGAGCAGTGACAGCTCTCATCATGTATAGAGGAGGATGGGAGTAGTGACAGCTCTCATCATGTATAGAGGAGGATGGGAGTAGTGGCAGCTCTCATCATGTATAGAGGAGGATAGGAGCAGTGACAGCTCTCATCATGTATAGAGGAGGATGGGAGTAGTGACAGCTCTCATCATGTATAGAGGAGGATGGGAGCAGTGGCAGCTCTCATCATGTATAGAGGAGGATGGGAGTAGTGGCAGCTCTCATCATGTATAGAGGAGGATAGGAGTAGTGGCAGCTCTCATCATGTATAGAGGAGGATAGGAGCAGTGGCAGCTCTCATCATGTATAGAGGAGGATGGGAGTAGTGACAGCTCTCATCATGTATAGAGGAGGATGGGAGCAGTGGCAGCTCTCATCATGTATAGAGGAGGATGGGAGTAGTGGCAGCTCTCATCATGTATAGAGGAGGATAGGAGTAGTGGCAGCTCTCATCATGTATAGAGGAGGATGGGAGCAGTGACAGCTCTCATCATGTATAGAGGAGGATGGGAGCAGTGACAGCTCTCATCATGTATAGAGGAGGATGGGAGCAGTGACAGCTCTCATCATGTATAGAGGAGGATAGGAGCAGTGACAGCTCTCATCATGTATAGAGGAGGATGGGAGTAGTGGCAGCTCTCATCATGTATAGAGGAGGATGGGAGCAGTGGCAGCTCTCATCATGTATAGAGGAGGATGGGAGCAGTGACAGCTCTCATCATGTATAGAGGAGGATGGGAGCAGTGGCAGCTCTCATCATGTATAGAGGAGGATAGGAGCAGTGACAGCTCTCATCATGTATAGAGGAGGATGGGAGCAGTGACAGCTCTCATCATGTATAGAGGAGGATGGGAGTAGTGACAGCTCTCATCATGTATAGAGGAGGATGGGAGCAGTGACAGCTCTCATCATGTATAGAGGAGGATGGGAGTAGTGACAGCTCTCATCATGTATAGAGGAGGATAGGAGTAGTGACAGCTCTCATCATGTATAGAGGAGGATGGGAGCAGTGACAGCTCTCATCATGTATAGAGGAGGATGGGAGTAGTGACAGCTCTCATCATGTATAGAGGAGGATGGGAGTAGTGACAGCTCTCATCATGTATAGAGGAGGATGGGAGTAGTGGCAGCTCTCATCATGTATAGAGGAGGATGGGAGTAGTGACAGCTCTCATCATGTATAGAGGAGGATGGGAGTAGTGACAGCTCTCATCATGTATAGAGGAGGATGGGAGTAGTGACAGCTCTCATCATGTATAGAGGAGGATGGGAGTAGTGACAGCTCTCATCATGTATAGAGGAGGATGGGAGTAGTGACAGCTCTCATCATGTATAGAGGAGGATGGGAGTAGTGACAGCTCTCATCATGTATAGAGGAGGATAGGAGTAGTGACAGCTCTCATCATGTACAGAGGAGGATGGGAGCAGTGGCAGCTCATCATGTATAGAGGAGGATGGGAGTAGTGGCAGCTCTCATCATGTATAGAGGAGGATGGGAGCAGTGGCAGCTCTCATCATGTATAGAGGAGGATGGGAGTAGTGGCAGCTCTCATCATGTATAGAGGAGGATGGGAGCAGTGGCAGCTCTCATCATGTATAGAGGAGGATGGGAGTAGTGGCAGCTCTCATCATGTATAGAGGAGGATGGGAGTAGTGACAGCTCTCATCATGTACAGAGGAGGATGGGAGCAGTGGCAGCTCATCATGTATAGAGGAGGATGGGAGCAGTGACAGCTCTCATCATGTATAGAGGAGGATGGGAGCAGTGACAGCTCTCATCATGTATAGAGGAGGATGGGAGTAGTGACAGCTCTCATCATGTATAGAGGAGGATGGGAGTAGTGACAGCTCTCATCATGTATAGAGGAGGATGGGAGCAGTGGCAGCTCATCATGTATAGAGGAGGATGGGAGTAGTGACAGCTCTCATCATGTACAGAGGAGGATGGGAGCAGTGGCAGCTCATCATGTATAGAGGAGGATGGGAGCAGTGGCAGCTCTCATCATGTACAGAGGAGGATGGGAGTAGTGGCAGCTCTCATCATGTATAGAGGAGGATGGGAGCAGTGGCAGCTCTCATCATGTACAGAGGAACTGGCAGACCATGATTTCACATTACACAATGATCGTTTACCTGAAGGGAGGGGGCGAGTGGACATTCCAGAAGAGAGAGGGAAGGGGAGAAAGTGGAATTTCACAGAGCGAAAAAGGGAAGGAGGTTGCAGCAGTATAGGCTGCTCAGCGTTAACCAAACCAAATGGGGGTAGGAGCAGCAGGAAGTACTGGATGTGTAATCTAGCAAGTTCTAGCAAGGAGTGAAGTTTACCGCCGGAACTTTCTTCGTTCTCATCCCAACCTACTCTAAATCAAATTTAACAACTCCCGTTAAACCTAGAAACGTGATAATTGGATGCCAGGATCGGGACACGTAGAGCTACGCATGGCAACGTTGTGCGGCCTTGAGGGCCATCAGAAACCTGGGAAATGAGTTTCTGCCCCCCAGTAACCCGCAGACATGCCGTGTTTGGTCTCAAAAGAAAGGTAAATTCACAGGGGAAAATGTAATGCCCGGTGAGCTTTCCAGCCAAAGATATGGAAAGAAGGGTTTTGATATTCTTCCAAAAGAGGTGTACCCCCTTGAACTCAGCCCAGAAGTGAGGTCAGCAAGGGAGGAGTTTCTAGGTTTGTGGCCAAAGCATAAAACCGAAATGCACATTTTGGGAGGTGTTCACATGCCGGAGAGTCAGCCAAGAACACCATGCTGTGCTGCTGAACCATTTCTTTGCAAAGTCTCTCCTCCCCTTTATCGACACATCATACCTGTGACTGAGATAGAGTAAGTTTCATATTTTAATCCCTTTTATTTCTAACTGTTGTATATATTGTATTTTGTCTCCTTTTTGTAGTATCTTTTGTATTATTGTAAACACTGCCGATATTTTCTGGAATAAACTTAAAAATTTATCTAATTTCGTTATTTTTGCTCTATGGTCGAACAGGTACATAGTCCACGCAAATTCCCGCTTCCTTGGGTTGATTCCTGACCCGATATAGGTTTTGGTATCAAACGAGGAAGTATAGTGTCTTGGTGTTATTGGGAGTGAAGGATCGGAGGTTTACGTGTGTATTCCCTGCCTGGGAATGGTGATACAGTAGATATGGCAGATGGCCAGCACTCGACTAGTGTAATGAATAAACGGTGCTAGTGAAAGGGAGCCTCTGGTCCCGTAAATGTGAAGTCAATATAGAATCACTGCACACGTACATTATGCTAAAGTCAGCTTTTTATTATTTAATTGATGGTGATGACGCTTCATCACCGTTAATTAAATAATAAAAAGCTCACTTTAGCATAATTTACGTGTGCAGTGATTCTATATTGACTTGGGAATGGTGATATACACACCACCCTCTCTGCAACGTGCCTGAAAGCCAGTATGTGACAAGGCAGCCTTTCCGACGACTACTCATCCTAGGTGCAGTTTCCCAACTGACCTTAGGGTAAGGGGGTGCCAGAGAGCTGCAAGTTCATAACTGGAACTGAAACAAAAAGTTGGTTTCCCTGACACCTGGAGCCTCAGTCCTCACTACAACAGGGGTCTCTGGGGTCCTCTGTACTCACCGGGGCATGTCACATCTGTGCAAATCCATCGCCCTCCAGAGCAAGTGCTACAGGAAGAAGAAAAGAAATCAGAGCAAAGGAGCCACAAGGCCTAGTGGTCACTCACTGACAGGGGCGACCAGTGTTCAGCACCCATCATATCACACATAACCCCATCGCATCATACATCTGTCCACCCCATCATACATCTCCCCATATCATATCACACATACCCCCGTCCCATCATACATCTGTCCATTATATCACACATACCCCGCCCCAACAGACAACAGCCCATCATATCATACATAATCCTGCTCCATCATACATCTGCCCATATCATACATAACCCCATTCCATCATACATCTGCCCATCATATCACACATAACCCTGCCCCATCATACAGATCCCCATCATATCATACATAACCCTGCCCCATCATACATCTCCCCATCATATCACACATAATGCCGTCCCATCATACATCTCCCCATCATATCACACATAATGCCGTCCCATCATACATCTCCCCATCATATCACACATAATGCCGTCCCATCATACATCTCACCATCATATCACACATAACCCCGTCCCATCATACAGATCCCCATCATATCACACATAACCCCGTCCCATCATACATCTCACCATCATATCACACATAACCCCGTCCCATCATACATCTCCCCATCATATCACACATAACCCCGTCCCATCATACATCTCACCATCATATCACACATAACCCCGTCCCATCATACATCTCACCATCATATCACACATAACCCCGTCCCATCATACATCTCACCATCATATCACACATAACCCCGTCCCATCATACATCTCACCATCATATCACACATAACCCCGTCCCATCATACATCTCACCATCATATCACACATAACCCCGTCCCATCATACATCTCACCATCATATCACACATAACCCCGTCCCATCATACATCTCACCATCATATCACACATAACCCCGTCCCATCATACATCTGTCCATCATCACACATAACCCCGCTCCATCATACATCTGTCCATCATATCACACATAACCCTGCCCCATCATACATCTCACCATCATATCACACATAACCCCGTCCCATCATACATCTCACCATCATATCACACATAACCCCGTCCCATCATACATCTCACCATCATATCACACATAACCCCGTCCCATCATACATCTCACCATCATATCACACATAACCCCGTCCCATCATACATCTGTCCATCATCACACATAACCCCGTCCCATCATACATCTCCCCATCATATCACACATAACCCCGTCCCATCATACATCTGTCCATCATATCACACATAACCCCGTCCCATCATACATCTCCCCATCATATCACACATAACCCCGCTCCATCATACATCTGTCCATCATATCACACATAACCCCGTCCCATCATACATCTCCCCATCATATCACACATAACCCCGTCCCATCATACATCTCACCATCATATCACACATAACCCCGTCCCATCATACATCTGTCCATCATCACACATAACCCCGTCCCATCATACATCTCCCCATCATATCACACATAACCCCGTCCCATCATACATCTCACCATCATATCACACATAACCCCGCTCCATCATACATCTGTCCATCATATCACACATAACCCTGCCCCATCATACATCTGTCCATCATCACACATAACCCCGTCCCATCATACATCTCCCCATCATATCACACATAACCCCGCTCCATCATACATCTGTCCATCATCACACATAACCCCGTCCCATCATACATCTCCCCATCATATCACACATAACCCCGTCCCATCATACATCTCACCATCATATCACACATAACCCTGCCCTATCATACAGATCCCCATCATATCATACATAACCCCGTCCCATCATACATCTGTCCATCATCACACATAACCCCGTCCCATCATACATCTCACCATCATATCACACATAACCCCGTCCCATCATACATCTGTCCATCATATCACACATAACCCCGTCCCATCATACATCTCACCATCATATCACACATAACCCCGCTCCATCATACATCTGTCCATCATCACACATAACCCCGTCCCATCATACATCTCACCATATCACACATAACCCCGCTCCATCATACATCTGTCCATCATATCACACATAACCCCGCTCCATCATACATCTGTCCATCATATCACACATAACCCCGTCCCATCATACATCTGTCCATCATATCACACATAACCCCGTCCCATCATACATCTGTCCATCATATCACACATAACCCTGCCCCATCATACATCTGTCCATCATATCACACATAACCCCGTCCCATCATACATCTGTCCATCATATCACACATAACCCCGTCCCATCATACATCTGTCCATCATCACACATAACCCCGCTCCATCATACATCTGTCCATCATATCACACATAACCCCGTCCCATCATACATCTCCCCATCATATCACACATAACCCCGTCCCATCATACATCTCACCATCATATCACACATAACCCCGCTCCATCATACATCTCACCATCATATCACACATAACCCCGTCCCATCATACATCTGTCCATCATATCACACATAACCCCGCTCCATCATACATCTGTCCATCATATCACACATAACCCTGCCCCATCATACATCTGTCCATCATATCACACATAACCCCGTCCCATCATACATCTCACCATCATATCACACATAACCCCGTCCCATCATACATCTCCCCATCATATCACACATAACCCCGTCCCATCATACATCTCACCATCATATCACACATAACCCCGTCCCATCATACATCTCACCATCATATCACACATAACCCCGTCCCATCATACATCTCACCATCATATCACACATAACCCCGTCCCATCATACATCTCACCATCATATCACACATAACCCTGCCCCATCATACATCTGTCCATCATATCACACATAACCCCGTCCCATCATACATCTCACCATCATATCACACATAACCCCGTCCCATCATACATCTCCCCATCATATCACACATAACCCCGTCCCATCATACATCTCACCATCATATCACACATAACCCCGTCCCATCATACATCTCACCATCATATCACACATAACCCCGTCCCATCATACATCTCACCATCATATCACACATAACCCCGTCCCATCATACATCTCACCATCATATCACACATAACCCCGCTCCATCATACATCTGTCCATCATATCACACATAACCCTGCCCCATCATACATCTGTCCATCATATCACACATAACCCCGTCCCATCATACATCTCACCATCATATCACACATAACCCCGTCCCATCATACATCTCCCCATCATATCACACATAACCCCGTCCCATCATACATCTCACCATCATATCACACATAACCCCGTCCCATCATACATCTGTCCATCATATCACACATAACCCCGCTCCATCATACATCTGTCCATCATATCACACATAACCCTGCCCCATCATACATCTGTCCATCATATCACACATAACCCCGTCCCATCATACATCTCACCATCATATCACACATAACCCCGTCCCATCATACATCTCCCCATCATATCACACATAACCCCGTCCCATCATACATCTCACCATCATATCACACATAACCCCGTCCCATCATACATCTGCCCACCATCATACATAACCCTGACCTATCATACATCTGTCCATCATATCACACATAACCCTGCCCCATCATACAGATCCCCATCATATCACACATAATCCTGCTCCATCATACATCTGTCTATCATATCACACATAACCCCGTTCCATCATACATCTCCCCATCATATCACACATAACCCCGTCCCATCATACATCTCACCATCATATCACACATAACCCCGTCCCATCATACATCTGTCCATCATATCACACATAACCCCGCTCCATCATACATCTGTCCATCATATCACACATAAACCCGTCCCATCATACATCTCACCATCATATCACACATAACCCCGTCCCATCATACATCTCCCCATCATATCACACATAACCCCGTCCCATCATACATCTCACCATCATATCACACATAACCCCGTCCCATCATACATCTCACCATCATATCACACATAACCCCGTCCCATCATACATCTCACCATCATATCACACATAACCCCGTCCCATCATACATCTCACCATCATATCACACATAACCCCGTCCCATCATACATCTGTCCATCATCACACATAACCCCGCTCCATCATACATCTCACCATCATATCACACATAACCCCGTCCCATCATACATCTCACCATCATATCACACATAACCCCGTCCCATCATACATCTGTCCATCATATCACACATAACCCCGCTCCATCATACATCTCACCATCATATCACACATAACCCCGTCCCATCATACATCTGTCCATCATATCACACATAACCCCGTCCCATCATACATCTCACCATCATATCACACATAACCCCGTCCCATCATACATCTCCCCATCATATCACACATAACCCCGTCCCATCATACATCTCACCATCATATCACACATAACCCCGTCCCATCATACATCTCACCATCATATCACACATAACCCCGTCCCATCATACATCTCACCATCATATCACACATAACCCCGCTCCATCATACATCTGTCCATCATATCACACATAACCCCGCTCCATCATACATCTGTCCATCATATCACACATAAACCCGTCCCATCATACATCTCACCATCATATCACACATAACCCCGTCCCATCATACATCTCACCATCATATCACACATAACCCCGCTCCATCATACATCTGTCCATCATATCACACATAACCCCGCTCCATCATACATCTGTCCATCATATCACACATAACCCCGCTCCATCATACATCTGTCCATCATATCACACATAACCCCGCTCCATCATACATCTGTCCATCATATCACACATAACCCCGTCCCATCATACATCTGTCCACCATATCACACATAACCCCGTCCCATCATACATCTCCCCATCATATCACACATAACCCCGTCCCATCATACATCTGTCCATCATCACACATAACCCCGTCCCATCATACATCTGTCCATCATATCACACATAACCCCGTCCCATCATACATCTGTCCATCATATCACACATAACCCCGCTCCATCATACATCTGTCCATCATATCACACATAAACCCGTCCCATCATACATCTCACCATCATATCACACATAACCCCGTCCCATCATACATCTCACCATCATATCACACATAACCCCGCTCCATCATACATCTGTCCATCATATCACACATAACCCCGCTCCATCATACATCTGTCCATCATATCACACATAACCCCGTCCCATCATACATCTGTCCACCATATCACACATAACCCCGTCCCATCATACATCTCCCCATCATATCACACATAACCCCGTCCCATCATACATCTCCCCATCATATCACACATAACCCTGCCCCATCATACATCTCACCATCATATCACACATAACCCTGCCCCATCATACAAATCCCCATCATATCACACATAACCCCGTCCCATCATACATCTCACCATCATATCACACATAACCCCGTCCCATCATACATCTCACCATCATATCACACATAACCCCGTCCCATCATACATCTCCCCATCATATCACACATAACCCCGTCCCATCATACATCTCACCATCATATCACACATAACCCCGTCCCATCATACATCTCACCATCATATCACACATAACCCCGTCCCATCATACATCTCACCATCATATCACACATAACCCTGCCCCATCATACATCTCACCATCATATCACACATAACCCCGTCCCATCATACATCTCACCATCATATCACACATAACCCCGTCCCATCATACATCTCCCCATCATATCACACATAACCCCGTCCCATCATACATCTCACCATCATATCACACATAACCCCGTCCCATCATACATCTCCCCATCATATCACACATAACCCCGTCCCATCATACATCTCACCATCATATCACACATAACCCTGCCCCATCATACATCTCACCATCATATCACACATAACCCCGTCCCATCATACATCTCACCATCATATCACACATAACCCCGTCCCATCATACATCTCACCATCATATCACACATAACCCCGTCCCATCATACATCTCACCATCATATCACACATAACCCTGCCCCATCATACAAATCCCCATCATATCACACATAACCCTGCCCCATCATACATCTCACCATCATATCACACATAACCCCGTCCCATCATACATCTCACCATCATATCACACATAACCCTGCCCCATCATACAAATCCCCATCATATCACACATAACCCTGCCCCATCATACATCTCACCATCATATCACACATAACCCCGTCCCATCATACATCTCACCATCATATCACACATAACCCCGTCCCATCATACATCTCACCATCATATCACACATAACCCTGCCCCATCATACAAATCCCCATCATATCACACATAACCCTGCCCCATCATACATCTCACCATCATATCACACATAACCCCGTCCCATCATACATCTCACCATCATATCACACATAACCCTGCCCCATCATACAAATCCCCATCATATCATACATAATCCTGCTCCATCACACATCTGCCCATCATATCATACATAACCACACTCTATATCATACAGTGGAGAAAAAAAGTTTTTATATTTAGCCAACCACCAATTGTACAAGTTCTCCCCCTTATAAAGATGAGAGCGGCCTGTAATTGACATCATAGGTCGACCACAACTATGAGAGTCACAATGAGAAAACAAATCCAGGAAATCATCTTGTCTGATTTGGTAAGTTTTATTTTGCAAATTATGGTGGAAAATAAGTTTTTGGACACCCAAATACACCTAAAGAAAGGAATTTGCTCCTCAGACCTGCTGGGGTCATCACACAACACAGAACCATACCCCAATCAGAGGACAATATGACTTTCAGTCTCCTGTGATGAAATCAACTATGGGAGTAATAATAAGAAAATGGAAGACATACAAGACCACTGATAACCTCCCTCGATCTGGGGCTCCAAGCAAGATCTCATCCCGTGGGGTCAAAATAATCACAAGAACAGTGAGCAAAAATCCACACGGGGGGGGACCTAGTGAATGACCTGCATAGAGCTGGGACCACCGTAACAAAGGCTACCATCAGTAAAACACTACGCCACCAGGGACTCAGATCCTGCAGTGCCAGACGTGTCCCCCTGCTTAAGCCAGTACATCTCCGGGCCCGTCTCAAGTTTGCTAGAGAGCATTTGGATTATCCAGAAGAGTATTGGGAGAATGTCACATGGTTTTAGAAAACCAAAGTAGAAATGTTTGGTAGAAACAATACTCGTTGTGTTTCGAGGAGACAGAATGCTGAGTTGCATCCAAAGAACACCATACCTACTGTGAAGCATGGGGGTGGCAACATCAAGCTTTGGGGCTGTTTCTCTGCAAAGGGACCAAGACGACTGATCCATGTACATGAAAGAATGAATGGGGCCATGTATCGTGAGATTTTGAGTGCAAACCTCCTTATATCAGCAAGGGAATTAAAGATGAAACATGGATGGGTTTTTCGGCATGATAATGATCCCAAGCACACCAACAGGGCAATGAAGGATTGGCTTCATAAGAAGCATATGAAGGTCCTGGAGTGGCCTAGCCAGTCTCCAGATCTCAACCCCATAGAAAACCTTTGGAGGGATTTGAAAGTCTGTGTTGCCCAGCGACAGGCCCAAAACCTCACTGCTCTAGAGGAGATCTGCATGGAGGAATGGGCCAACATACCACCAACAGTGTGCGCCAACCTTGAGAAGACTTACAGGAAACGTCTGACCTCTGTCATTGCCAACAAAGGATATATAACAAAATATTGAGATGAAATTTTGTTAATGACCAAATACTTATTTTCCACCATAATTTGCAAAATAAATCTTCCCAAATCAGACAAGGAGATTTTCTGGATTTGTTTTCTCATTTTGACTCTCATAGCTGTGGTCTACCTATGATATCAATTACAGGCCGCTCTCATCTTTATAAGTGGGAGAACTTGCACAACTGGTGGCCGACTAAATACTTTTGCTCCCCATGGTACATCTGCCCATATCATACATAACCCTGTCCCATCATACATCTCCCCATGTCATACATAACCCCGCCGCATCAAACATCTGCCCACCATAACATACATAACCCAATCCCATCATACATCTGCCCATCATATCATACACAACCCCTCCCCATCATACATCTGCCCACCATATCACACATAACCCCGCCCCATCATACATCTGCCCAACATACATCTGCCCATCATATCATACATAAACCTGTCTGCCATAGAATGGTAGAGTTGGAAGGGACCTCCTGGGCCATCTGGTCCAACCCCCTGCTCAAAGCAGGATTCGCTAAATCATCCCAGACAGATGTCTGTCCAGCCTCTGTTTGAAGACTTCTATTGGAGGAGAACTCACCACCTCCCGTTGCAGCTTGTTCCACTCATTGATCACCCTCACTGTCAAAAAGTTTTTTCTAATATCTAATCTGTGTCTCCTCCCATTCAGTTTCATCCCATTGCTTCTAGTCTTTCCTTGTACAAATGAGAATAAAGTTGATCCTTCTACAATGTGACAGCCCTTTAGATATTTGTAGACAGCTATTAAGTCTCCTCTCAGTCTTCTCTTCTGCAAGCTAAACATTCCCAGATCCTGCAACCTTTCCTCATAAGACAGGGTTTGCAGACCGGTCACCATTCTGGTCGCTCTTTTCTGAACTTGCTCCAGTTTGTTGATGTCTTTTTTAAAATGTGGTGCCCAAAACTGGACACAGTATTCCAGATGAGGTCTGACCAAAGAGGAGTAGAGGGAAATAAGGACTTCACGTGATCTAGACTGTATGCTTCTGTTAATACATCCCAGAATTGTATTTGCCTTTTTTGCTGCTGCATCACACTGTTGACTCATATTTAGTGTTGAGCATTCCGATACCGCAAGTATCGGGTATCGGCCGATACTTGCAGTATCGGAATTCCGATACCGACTTCCGATATTTTTTCAATATCGGAATTCGGCATCGGAATCGGAAGTTCAGTTGATTGACGGCCTGACGTCATCATGATGCGCGGTGTGTGCGCATCATGATGCGCCGTCATTTCGGGCCTTCCGGGGGTCTCTGCCGGCCTGCCGGGGGGCTGTGCCGGCCTGCCGGGGGGCTGTGTGGACTGCCCGGGGTCTGTACCGGACTGCCGGGGGGCTGTGCCGGCCTGCCGGTGGTCTGTGCACCCTGTGGGGGTCTGTACCGGCCTGCCGGGGGGCTGTGCCGGCCTGCCGGGGGGCTGTGCTGATGTCCGGGGGTCTGTGCAAGCATCGTCCGATGGGACTACAAGTCCCATCGGGCGATGCCTGCTACCATGACAGTGATTGACACATTAGCCAATGATGGGACAGTAGTAGTCCCATCATCCGGCTAATGTGTTAAATGTTAAAAAAAAAAAAAAAAAAAAAAAAATACTACATACATACTACATGCATGCTACATACATACTACATATATACTACATACATACTACATACATGCTACATACATACTGCATGCTACATACATGCTACATACATACTACATGCATGCTACATACATACTACATACATACTACATGCTACATACATACTACATATATACTACATACATACTACATACATGCTGCATGCTACATACATGCTACATACATACTACATACATACTACATGCATGCTACATACATACTACATGCATGCTACATACATACTACATGCTACATACTACATATATACTACATGCATGCTACATACATACTACATGCTACATACTACATATATACTACATGCATGCTACATACATACTACATATATACTACATGCATGCTACATACATACTACATATATACTACATACATACTACATACATGCTGCATGCTACATACATGCTACATACATGCTACATACATACTACATGCATGCTACATACATACTACATGCATGCTACATACATACTACATGCTACATACTACATATATACTACATGCATGCTACATACATACTACATGCTACATACTACATATATACTACATGCATGCTACATACATACTACATATATACTACATGCATGCTACATACATACTACATATATACTACATACATACTACATACATGCTACATACATACTGCATGCTACATACATGCTACATACATACTACATACATACTACATGCATGCTACATACATACTACATGCATGCTACATACATACTACATGCATGCTACATACATACCACATACATACTACATGCTACATACATACCACATATATACTACATACATACAATACATTCATACAATACATACATAGACATACAGTACATATAACATAGAGTAACATACTTACCAATACTTGTCACATTGTTCCCCGAAGCCATTGTCTATTCCGGGATAAATATTAACATAACAAACCACAAAAATACTCACCCACGATCCGAAGCAGTCCACGAGTGTGTCCCACGACGATCTTGGGTAGAGAACTGCAGCATCAGATGATGCTGCCGTTCTCTACGGGCTGCAGGAATCCAATGACGGAAGGTAGGTATCCTTCCGCACTGTATTCCTCCGCCACTTAAAAAAAAAAAAAGTCCCTAGTCTCACTTTATGCCATTGCTGTGTGGGAAATTCCCACACAGCAATGGCATAAAGTGAGACTAGGGACTTTTTTTTTTAAGTGGCGGAGGAATACAGTGCGGAAGGATACCTACCTTCCGTCATTGGATTCCTGCAGCCCGTAGAGAACGGCAGCATCATCTGATGCTGCAGTTCTCTACCCAAGATCGTCGTGGGACACACTCGTGGACTGCTTCGGATCGTGGGTGAGTATTTTTGTGGTTTGTTATGTTAATATTTATCCCGGAATAGACAATGGCTTCGGGGAACAATGTGACAAGTATTGGTAAGTATGTTACTCTATGTTATATGTACTGTATGTCTATGTATGTATTGTATGAATGTATTGTATGTATGTAGTATATATGTGGTATGTATGTAGCATGTAGTATGTATGTGGTATGTATGTAGCATGCATGTAGTATGTATGTAGCATGCATGTAGTATGTATGTAGCATGCATGTAGTATGTATGTAGTATGTATGTAGCATGTATGTAGCATGCAGTATGTATGTAGCATGTATGTAGTATGTATGTAGTATATATGTAGTATGTATGTAGCATGCATGTAGTATATATGTAGTATGTATGTAGCATGCATGTAGTATATATGTAGTATGTAGCATGTAGTATGTATGTAGCATGCATGTAGTATATATGTAGTATGTAGCATGTAGTATGTATGTAGCATGCATGTAGTATGTAGCATGTAGTATGTATGTAGCATGCATGTAGTATATATGTAGTATGTATGTAGCATGTATGTAGTATGTAGTATGAATGTAGCATGTATGTAGTATGCATGTTGTATGTATGTAGCATGTAATTTTTTTTTTTTTTTTTACATTTAACACATTAGCCGGATGATGGGACTACTACTGTCCCATCATTGGCTAATGTGTCAATCACTGTCATGGTAGCAGGCATCGCCCGATGGGACTTGTAGTCCCATCGGACGATGCCTGCACAGACCCCCGGAGCCTGCACAGCCCCCCGGCAGGCCGGCACAGCCCCCCGGCAGGCCGGCACAGCCCCCCGGAGCCTGCACAGCCCCCCGGCAGGCCGGCACAGCCCCCCGGCAGGCCGGCACAGCCCCCCGGAGCCTGCACAGACCACCGGCAGGCCGGCACAGACCACCGGAGCCTGCACAGACCCCCTGGCAGGCCGGCACAGCCCCCCGAAAGGCCCGTACAGACCCCAGAGAGGCTGTACAAGGGCAGGAAAGGGTTTTTCTTATTCCGATACCGGAAGTCCCATAGACTTGAATGGGACTTCCGGTATCGGAATCGGCGATACCGATACTTTTTTTAAAGATCGGCCGATACCGTCCGATACGATACTTTGAAGTATCGGACGGTATCGCTCAACTCTACTCATATTCAGTCTGTGATCTATTAGTATACCCAAGTCTATTTCACATGTGCTGTTGCTTAGCCCTATTCCTCCTATTCTGTATATGCTTTTTTTCATTTTTATTGCCCAGATGTAGTACTTTGCATTTTTCTCTGTTAAAAACCATTCTGTTAATTGCTGCCCACTTCTCCAGTTTATTTACGGTATATCTTTTTGAATCCTCTCTCTCTACTCTAGTATTAACTATCCCTCCTAACTTTGTGTCATCAGCAAATTTAATCAGTGTACCCTCAATTCCTTCATCTAAATCATTGATAAAGATCTTGAACAATACAGGGCCCAGGACAGAGCCCTGTGGTACCCCACTTGAGACATTCTTCCAACTGGATGTGCAGCCATTTACGACCACTCTTTGGGTCCGATCACTAAGCCAGTTAGGAATCCACCTAACATTTGCCTTGTCCATTCCATACTTAGTTATTTTTTCAATAAGGATTGTGTGAGATACTTTGTCAAATGCTTTGCTGAAGTCAAGATATATTATATGTGCAGCATTTCCCTGATCCACCCAGTCAGTGATTCTGTCATAGAAGGAAATTAAGTTAGTCTGACATGACTTATTAGTTACAAACCCATGCTGACTCTGGTTAATCACTTCATTCTTATCCAGGTACCGACATACATGTTGTTTAATAATTTGTTCAAAGATCTTTCCTGGTATCGAAGTCAGACTCACCGGCCTATAGTTTCCAGGTTCCACCTTCTTCCCCTTTTTGAAGATAGGAACATTTGCTCTTCTCAAGTCTTCTGGGACTTCTCCTGTTCTCCAAGAATTTTCAAGATTATGGAGAGTGGTTCAAAATTTTCTTCTGCTATCTCCTTCAGTACTCTGGGGTGTAATTCATCTGGACCTAGAGACTTGAATTCATTTATATTAGCTAAGTGTTTCCTCACTATCTTTCTGTTTATAGATAGCCTGGATTCTTCTATTCCTTTAATAGGACAGTGAAGAACAGTTGATGTTACATTTCCTTTCTGAGAGAAAACAGATGCAAAATAGGAATTTAAAAGTTCAGCCTTCTCAACATCCTGTCTTACCATTTCATCATTTTCATCTTGTAAAAATCCTATAGCATCTTTGACTTTTCTTTTCCTTTTGACATATCCCCAAAATCCTTTTTTATTGCTTTTGACATATCTTGCAAGCCTTAATTTATTGTCAGCTTTAGATAATCTGATTTGTGCCCTGCAGGCTCTGCAAACAGCATTATATTCTTCTTTAGATATGCCTCCCTCTTTCCATTTGATAAACATTTCTTTCTTCCTTTTTAGCATGTGTTTAAGTTCTGTGTTCATCCATCACGGTTTCCTTAAATATTTCCCATTTTTCCCTCTTTTCGGAATTGTTGTAGATTGTGCTTAGAGAATCTCATTTTTCAAAATTTCCCATCCTTCCTGGATGTCCTTAAGGATATCCGGCCATTGGATCCCTCCAATTCTCTTTCTGAGTCCCTTAAAATCTGCATTTCTGAAATCTAACCTTGAAGTCTGAGTCTTCCGCTTCTAGTTATCCAAAATTGTAAAATAGCATGGTTGCTACCTCCTAGGGTCCCAGCCACTCTTGCTTACCTGCCCAGGCCCGCTGCACCTTGTTAGTGCATTTGTTCTGTGGCCTGGGCAGGTAAGCATCTGTGCCTGTGTGCTGGTGGTTTTTGTCTTAGTCTTTTTTTGCTTTTCTCCCAGCCACTCTTACCTCCTCAACCATTTCCTCCCTGTTTATAAGGATTAGATCCAAGGTAGCAGTTCCCCTTGTTTTCTCCCCTACCTTTTGGAAGATAAAGTTGTCAGCAAGAGAGGATAAGAATTTCCTTGACCTGTTAGTTTTGCCTGAGAGAGATTCCCAACAAATGTCTGGATAGTTGAAATCTCCCATGACAACTATGTCATATTTTTTTGAGAACTTGGCCATTTGAAGCATAAAGAGTTGATCCACATCTTCAGATTGCACAGGCGGCCTGTAGTAAATGCCAGTGTGGCGCCCCAGGAGTATGGCCGCCACAGTGGCTTTGCCATCCTCCAGGGAGGGTAATGCCAGGCTTGGAAGCAGTGAAGGGTCTCTCTCGCAGTTATCCTATACATGCAACACAGTTCCACTCCAGGCCAGCAGGGAGGACTCTGAACCGGAATTGAGGGGAGGAGTGCTCTCTGAGGGCCAAGAGGAAGGAGTGGTCAGTTAGAATGAGGAGGTCCACGTGTGCAGACGTGTGGAGGGAAGCTGGAGGTTGAGCTGAGGAAGGAGAGCTCCCTCAGAGTGATAGCGCATGAACTGGAGCCTGGTCTCCACGGTTGTACAGATACTAACGGTCCTGCAACAGATACCAGAGGAGTAGGAGGCTGTAAATGCCCTACTCCCATCTAAGACTTGGAGGCACAACAGCACGGAGTGAGCCAAGGGAGGAATACGGCTACAGCTGTCTGCCATACTAGGTAGTTCTAAGAGACAATAAGAGAAGTAGGAAGAACTTCAGTGTAACTCAGTACTAGGAGTACTTCACTCAACTAAGCGCTAAGAAGGAGACTGGACAGCCCATCTGCTGAGAGAGAATCCCTGAGTTGCTTCCAGGCTAGCCTGCTCCGGTAGCATCTGTAATCAGGACCCTGGACTGCATTTATCAAGTAAAGGTACAGAAATTGCACCCCGCTGTGTCTTTCTCTGCTTCCTACCCTTCCGGCACTGCTACATCCCCGTGCCAACCACATCTACACTGCCCTGGGACTACAGCTTCACCTGTGGGGAGCTTTTACATCTTTGCTGCACCATACCATCAGTCCCAGCGGATCTGCATGCAGCGTCGGCTTAACATCTCACTTGCCGAACACCACAGGTGGCGTCACGAACTATTCCATTAACTACATTCCACCATTTCAATTCCCCCATTACTTGGGCGCCCAGGGCCACGGACCGGGTCACCGCTGCTGTGACACATCCCCCTGACACCGGCCCGGTACCAAGTACCCCAAAGCCCTGGGAAGACGAACCACCTACAATGGTGTCCTTTCCATTGTTCTGTCCTTGTATTCGTACCCAATCAGTTTCCACAGAACTCCCAGTCTCTGAAGCTTGGATCTCTGTGCAGATATACGCGTTTCTAACATACAATGCGACACCTCCTCCTCGTTTATCAAGTCTGTTTCTTGCAAATAAGTTGTATCCTTCTAGTCTTGTATTCCAATCATGTGTATTGTCCCACCAAGTTTCAGTGATTCCAATGACATCATATTTCTTTTCCTGTGTTAATAGTTCCAATTCTCCTTGTTTGTTGCCCATGCTTTGTGCATTAGTATAGAAACATTTTAGTTTGTGATTGGTTTCTCTTTCTCCAATATTTTTATTAATTAGATTCTTTTGTGTTTGTTCTTCCTTTCCACTTCTAATAGCAGAGTTCTCAGTAGCATTTGTCAGGTGTATGGCTTTTTCTGGTCTTTTGCTTCCCTTCCCATGTTGTTCTAGTTTAAAGCTCTCCTTACAAGTGTAGCAAGGCGACTTCCAAATACCTGCTTTCCAGTCTTCGTAAGGTGCACCCCATCTCTAGCAAGTAGTCCATCGTATAAGTAATTCACTCCGTGATCCAGAAATCCAAATCGTTGCTGATGGCACCATCGACGTAGCCAGTTGTTCACCTGCAGAATCTTATTCCACCTCCTTGTTCCATGGCCATCCACTGGGAGGATGGAAGAGAAGACTACCTGCGCTCCCAGTTCTTTCACTTTCTTGCCTAAGTCTTCAAAGTCTCTGCAGATGGTTTCCAGGTCGTTTCTTGCGGTGTCATTTGTCCCCACATGTAGTAGCAGGAATGGGTAGTCATCTGTAGGTCTGAAGAGTCCTGATATCCTGTCAGACACATCTTTAATTTTTGCACCTGGAAGACAGCACATTTCTCTTGAAGTGATATCCGGTCTGCAGATAGCGGCCTCTGTTCCTCTCAGCAGGGAATCCCCCATGACCACCACTCTCCGTTTCTTCTTCACAACATTTTTCTTTCTCCATCCAGGAGGACTCTGAAGGAGTACAAGGTTGCTGTTTGTTGGCAAAGTCTTATCCTGATGTATTTCTTCATCGTTTTCCTGCGTGAGAGCCTGGTACTGGTTCCTGAGCAGTATGGGTGCTGACTGCCTCCTGATCCTCCTGCTTCTCTGGGTCACATGTCTCCATTCCTCTGTTTCTTCAGGTGCACTTCATATTCTCTCTCTATCTACAAGATGAAGAGATAATTCTGCTCTGTCTAAGGGGTACTTCACACTAAGAGAGATCGCTAGCGACACTGCTGTGTGTGGCACGCATCAGCGACCGGCCACCCTGCCGGGTATCACTGATTGTGCAGGAATGTCCTGGGCCATTGTTTGATCGTTGGTCTCCCGCTGCATGTGGCAGCGGGAGACCAACGATCAGCGAGCTCCGAGCGCTGTAAGCAGACGCTGGGAGCTGGTATCCAAGGTAAACAGCGGGTAACTAAGCGCCGCGCGTCCCTTAGTTACCCACTGTTTACCTTGGATACCAGCGTCCTCGCTGGTCCTGATCGCTGATGAGATCTGCCTGTTTGGCAGCTCACTGTTCATGTAGCGACGCACCAGCGATCCTGAGCAGGTCGTATCGTTGTCGGGATCGCTGGTGCGTCGTTTAGTGTAACGGGACCCCAAGAACTCTTCACCTTCCTTAAGGATCTTCACCTTTTCCTCCTGCAGGGACACAAGCTGCATTTGTGGCATGTGAAGTTTGGCTTTTCCACCGTAAGTCTGTGAACATGTAGCAAGAAATGCAGCTCACCAGACGGCTCCTGGCCTCTTCCATGTTATTATTGATAAAGAGATTTCAAAGTGGTGAAAAACGTGCGCCCGGTTTACCGATGTCCTGCTTTCAACTACAACGCCCAAAACCCAGTGTTCTTTGAGCTCGCGGAGACTCTTCACTTATCCCAGAATGCACTGGCAATACGCAAATTCTCTCTTCAGGACTCCTGCCCACCAAATCAGACATAACCCCATCCCATCTTACATCTCCCCATATCATACATAACCCTGACCTATCATACATCTGCCCACCATCATACATAACCCTGACCTATCATACATCTGCCCACCATCATACATAACCCTGACCTATCATACATCTGCCCACCATATCACACATAACAATGTTTTCCATCATACATCTGCCCACCATATCATACATAACCACACTCTCCATCATACATCTGCCCACCATATCATACATAACCACACTCTCCATCATACATCTGCCCACCATATCACACATAACCACACTCTCCATCATACATCTGCCCACCATATCACACATAACCATGTTTTCCATCATACATCTGCCCATCATATCATACATAACCCTGACCTATCATACATCTGCCCACCATATCATACATAACCACACTCTCCATTATACATCTGCCCACCATATCATACATAACCACACTCTCCATTATACATCTGCCCACCATATCATATATAACCACACTCTCCATTATACATCTGCCCACCATATCATATATAACCACACTCTCCATTATACATCTGCCCACCATATCATACATAACCACGCTCTCCATTATACATCTGCCCACCATATCATACATAACCACGCTCTCCATCATACATCTGCCCACCATATCATACATAACCACACTCTCCATTATACATCTGCCCACCATATCATACATAACCACACTCTCCATCATACATCTGCCCACCATATCATATATAACTACACTCTCCATTATACATCTGCCCACCATATCATACATAACCACGCTCTCCATCATACATCTGCCCACCATATCATACATAACCACGCTCTCCATCATACATCTGCCCACCATATCATACATAACCACGCTCTCCATCATACATCTGCCCACCATATCATACATAACCACGCTCTCCATCATACATCTGCCCACCATATCATACATAACCACGCTCTCCATCATACATCTGCCCACCATATCATACATAACCACGCTCTCCATCATACATCTGCCCACCATATCATACATAACCACGCTCTCCATCATACATCTGCCCACCATATCATACATAACCACGCTCTCCATCATACATCTGCCCACCATATCATACATAACCACGCTCTCCATCATACATCTGCCCACCATATCATACATAACCACACTCTCCATTATACATCTGCCCACCATATCATACATAACCACGCTCTCCATCATACATCTGCCCACCATATCATACATCTGCCCACCATATCACACATAACCACGCTCTCCATCATACATCTGCCCATCATATCATACATAACCACACTCTCCATTATACATCTGCCCACCATATCATACATAACCACACTCTCCATTATACATCTGCCCACCATATCATACATAACCACGCTCTCCATTATACATCTGCCCACCATATCATACATAACCACACTCTCCATTATACATCTGCCCACCATATCATACATAACCACACTCTCCATTATACATCTGCCCACCATATCATACATAACCACGCTCTCCATTATACATCTGCCCACCATATCATACATAACCACACTCTCCATTATACATCTGCCCACCATATCATACATAACCACACTCTCCATTATACATCTGCCCACCATATCATACATAACCACACTCGCCATCATACATCTGCCCACCATATCATACATAACCACGCTCTCCAATTTACATCTGCCCACCATATCATACATAACCACACTCTCCATTATACATCTGCCCACCATATCATACATAACCACACTCGCCATCATACATCTGCCCACCATATCATACATAATCACACTCTCCATTATACATCTGCCCACCATATCATACATAACCACACTCTCCATTATACATCTGCCCACCATATCATACATAACCACACTCTCCATTTTACATCTGCCCACCATATCATACATAACCACACTTGCCATCATACATCTGCCCACCATATCATACATAACCACACTCTCCATTATACATCTGCCCACCATATCATACATAACCATGTTCTTCATCATACATCTGCCCACCATCATACATAACCACACTCGCCATCATACATCTGCCCACCATATCATACATAACCATGCTCTCCATCATACATCTGCCCACCATATCATACATAACCATGTTCACCATCATACATCTGCCCACCATATCACACATAACCACACTCTCCATCATACATCTGCCCACCATATCATACATAACCACACTCGCCATCATACATCTGCCCACCATATCATACATAACCACACTCTGCATCATACATCTGCCCACCATATCATACATAACCACACTCTCCATTATACATCTGCCCACCATATCATACATAACCACACTCTCCATTATACATCTGCCCACCATATCATACATAACCACGCTCTCCATTATACATCTGCCCACCATATCATACATAACCACACTCTCCATTATACATCTGCCCACCATATCATACATAACCACACTCTCCATTATACATCTGCCCACCATATCATACATAACCACGCTCTCCATTATACATCTGCCCACCATATCATACATAACCACACTCTCCATTATACATCTGCCCACCATATCATACATAACCACACTCTCCATTATACATCTGCCCACCATATCATACATAACCACGCTCTCCATTATACATCTGCCCACCATATCATACATAACCACACTCGCCATCATACATCTGCCCATCATATCATACATAACCACACTCTCCATTATACATCTGCCCACCATATCATACATAACCACACTCTCCATCATACATCTGCCCACCATATCATACATAACCACGCTCTCCATCATACATCTGCCCACCATATCATACATAACCACACTCCATTATACATCTGCCCACCATATCATACATAACCACGCTCTCCATTATACATCGGCCCACCATATCATACATAACCACGCTCTCCATCATACATCTGCCCACCATATCATACATAACCACACTCTCCATTATACATCTGCCCACCATATCATACATAACCACACTCTCCATTATACATCTGCCCACCATATCATACATAACCACACTCTCCATTTTACATCTGCCCACCATATCATACATAACCACACTCTCCATTATACATCTGCCCACCATATCATACATAACCACACTCGCCATCATACATCTGCCCACCATATCATACATAACCATGTTCTCCATCATACATCTGCCCACCATGTCACACATAACCACACTCTCCATTATACATCTGCCCACCATATCATACATAACCACACTCGCCATCATACATCTGCCCACCATATCACACATAACCACACTCTCCATTATACATCTGCCCACCATATCATACATAACCACACTCTCCATTATACATCTGCCCACCATATCATACATAACCACACTCTCCATTTTACATCTGCCCACCATATCATACATAACCACACTCTCCATTATACATCTGCCCACCATATCATACATAACCACACTTGCCATCATACATCTGCCCACCATATCATACATAACCACACTCTCCATTATACATCTGCCCACCATATCATACATAACCACACTCTCCATTATACATCTGCCCACCATATCATACATAACCACGCTCTCCATCATACATCTGCCCACCATATCACACATAACCACACTCTCCATCATACATCTGCCCACCATATCATACATAACCATGTTCTCCATCATACATCTGCCCACCATATCACACATAACCACACTCTCCATCATACATCTGCCCACCATATCACACATAACCACACTCTCCATCATACATCTGCCCACCATATCATACATAACCACACTCTCCATCATACATCTGCCCACCATATCATATATAACCACACTCTGCATCATACATCTGCCCACCATATCATACATAACCACACTCTCCATTATACATCTGCCCACCATATCATACATAACCATGTTCTCCATCATACATCTGCCCACCATATCATACATAACCACACTCTGCATCATACATCTGCCCACCATATCATACATAACCACACTCTCCATTATACATCTGCCCACCATATCATACATAACCACACTCTCCATTATACATCCGCCCACCATATCATACATAACCATGTTCTCCATCATACATCTGCCCACCATATCATACATAACCACACTCTGCATCATACATCTGCCCACCATATCATACATAACCACACTCTCCATTATACATCTGCCCACCATATCATACATAACCACACTCACCATCACACATCTGCCCACCATATCATACATAACCACACTCTCCATTATACATCTGCCCACCATATCATACATAACCACACTCTCCATCATACATCTGCCCACCATATCATACATAACCACACTCTCCATTATACATCTGCCCACCATATCATACATAACCACACTTGCCATCATACATCTGCCCACCATATCATACATAACCACACTCTCCATTATACATCTGCCCACCATATCATACATAACCACACTCTCCATTATACATCTGCCCACCATATCATACATAACCACGCTCTCCATCATACATCTGCCCACCATATCACACATAACCACACTCTCCATCATACATCTGCCCACCATATCATACATAACCATGTTCTCCATCATACATCTGCCCACCATATCACACATAACCACACTCTCCATCATACATCTGCCCACCATATCACACATAACCACACTCTCCATCATACATCTGCCCACCATATCATACATAACCACACTCTCCATCATACATCTGCCCACCATATCATATATAACCACACTCTGCATCATACATCTGCCCACCATATCATACATAACCACACTCTCCATTATACATCTGCCCACCATATCATACATAACCATGTTCTCCATCATACATCTGCCCACCATATCATACATAACCACACTCTGCATCATACATCTGCCCACCATATCATACATAACCACACTCTCCATTATACATCTGCCCACCATATCATACATAACCACACTCTCCATTATACATCCGCCCACCATATCATACATAACCATGTTCTCCATCATACATCTGCCCACCATATCATACATAACCACACTCTGCATCATACATCTGCCCACCATATCATACATAACCACACTCTCCATTATACATCTGCCCACCATATCATACATAACCACACTCACCATCACACATCTGCCCACCATATCATACATAACCACACTCTCCATTATACATCTGCCCACCATATCATACATAACCACACTCTCCATCATACATCTGCCCACCATATCATACATAACCACACTCTCCATCATACATCTTCCCACCATATCATACATAACCACACTCTGCATCATACATCTGCCCACCATATCATACATAACCACACTCTCCATTATACATCTGCCCACCATATCATACATAACCATGTTCTCCATCATACATCTGCCCACCATATCATACATAACCACACTCTGCATCATACATCTGCCCACCATATCATACATAACCACACTCTCCATTATACATCTGCCCACCATATCATACATAACCACACTCTCCATTATACATCTCCCCACCATATCATACATAACCATGTTCTCCATCATACATCTGCCCACCATATCACACATAACCACACTCTCCATCATACATCTGCCCACCATATCACACATAACCACACTCTCCATTATACATCTGCCCACCATATCATACATAACCACGCTCTCCATCATACATCTGCCCACCATATCATACATAACCACACTCTCCATTATATATCTGCCCACCATATCATACATAACCATGTTCTCCATCATACATCTGCCCACCATATCATACATAACCACACTCTGCATCATACATCTGCCCACTATATCATACATAACCACACTCTCCATTATACATCTGCCCACCATATCATACATAACCATGTTCTCCATCATACATCTGCCCACCATATCACACATAACCACACTCTCCATTATACATCTGCCCACCATATCATACATAACCACACTCTCCATCATACATCTGCCCACCATATCATACATAACCACACTCTCCATTATACATCTGCCCACCATATCATACATAACCACACTCTCCATTATACATCTGCCCACCATATCATACATAACCACGCTCTCCATTATACATCTGCCCACCATATCATACATAACCACACTCTCCATCATACATCTGCCCACCATATCATACATAACCACACTCTCCATTATACATCTGCCCACCATATCATACATAACCACACTCTCCATCATACATCTGCCCACCATATCATACATAACCACACTCGCCATCATACATCTGCCCACCATATCATACATAACCATGTTCTCCATCATACATCTGCCCACCATATCACACATAACCACACTCTCCATCATACATCTGCCCACCATATCACACATAACCACACTCTCCATCATACATCTGCCCACCATATCATACATAACCACGCTCTCCATCATACATCTGCCCACCATATCACACATAACCACACTCTCCATTATATATCTGCCCACCATATCATACATAACCACACTCTCCATCATACATCTGCCCACCATATCACACATAACCACACTCACCATTATACATCTGCCCACCATATCATACATAACCACACTCACCATTATACATCTGCCCACCATATCATACATAACCACACTCACCATTATACATCTGCCCACCATATCATACATAACCACACTCTCCATTATACATCTGCCCACCATATCATACATAACCACACTTTCCATTATACATCTGCCCACCATATCACACATAACCACACTTTCCATTATACATCTGCCCACCATATCATACATAACCACACTCGCCATTATACATCTGCCCACCATATCATACATAACCACACTCTCCATTATACATCTGCCCACCATATCACACATAACCACACTTTCCATTATACATCTGCCCACCATATCATACATAACCACACTCGCCATTATACATCTGCCCACCATATCATACATAACCACACTCTCCATTATACATCTGCCCACCATATCACACATAACCACACTCTCCATTATACATCTGCACACCATATCACACATAACCACACTCTCCATCATACATCTGCCCACCATATCATACATAACCACGCTCTCCATCATACATCTGCCCACCATATCATACATAACCACGCTCTCCATCATACATCTGCCCATCATATCACACATAACCACGCTCTCCATCATACATCTGCCCACCATATCATATATAACCACACTCTCCATTATACATCTGCCCACCATATCATACATAACCACGCTCTCCATCATACATCTGCCCACCATATCATACATAACCACACTCTCCATCATACATCTGCCCACCATATCACACATAACCACGCTCTCCATCATACATCTGCCCACCATATCATACATAACCACACTCTCCATCATACATCTGCCCACCATATCACACATAACCACACTCTCCATCATACATCTGCCCACCATATCACACATAACCACACTCTCCATCATACATCTGCCCACCATATCATACATAACCACACTCTCCATTATACATCTGCCCACCATATCATATATAACCACACTCTCCATCATACATCTGCCCACCATATCACACATAACCACGCTCTCCATCATACATCTGCCCACCATATCATACATAACCACACTCTCCATCATACATCTGCCCACCATATCACACATAACCACACTCTCCATCATACATCTGCCCACCATATCACACATAACCACACTCTCCATCATACATCTGCCCACCATATCATACATAACCACACTCTCCATTATACATCTGCCCACCATATCATATATAACCACACTCTCCATCATACATCTGCCCACCATATCACACATAACCACGCTCTCCATCATACATCTGCCCACCATATCATACATAACCACACTCTCCATCATACATCTGCCCACCATATCATACATAACCACGCTCTCCATCATACATCTGCCCACCATATCATATATAACCACACTCTCCATCATACATCTGCCCACCATATCACACATAACCACGCTCTCCATCATACATCTGCCCACCATATCATACATAACCACACTCTCCATCATACATCTGCCCACCATATCACACATAACCACGCTCTCCATCATACATCTGCCCACCATATCATACATAACCACACTCTCCATCATACATCTGCCCACCATATCACACATAACCACACTCTCCATCATACATCTGCCCACCATATCACACATAACCACGCTCTCCATCATACATCTGCCCACCATATCATACATAACCACACTCTCCATCATACATCTGCCCACCGTATCATACATAACCACGCTCTCCATCATACATCTGCCCACCATATCACACATAACCACGCTCTCCATCATACATCTGCCCACCATATCATACATAACCACACTCACCATTATACATCTGCCCACCATATCATACATAACCACGCTCTCCATCATACATCTGCCCACCATATCACACATAACCACGCTCTCCATTATACATCTGCCCACCATATCATACATAACCACGCTCTCCATCATACATCTGCCCACCATATCATACATCTGCCCACCATATCACACATAACCACGCTCTCCATCATACATCTGCCCATCATATCATACATAACCACACTCTCCATCATACATCTGCCCACCATATCATACATAATCACACTCTCCATTATACATCCGCCCACCATATCATACATAACCACGCTCTCCATCATACATCTGCCCACCATATCATACATAACCACACTCTCCATCATACATCTGCCCACCATATCACACATAACCACGCTCTCCATCATACATCTGCCCACCATATCACACATAACCACGCTCTCCATCATACATCTGCCCACCATATCATACATAATCACACTCTCCATCATACATCTGCCCACCATATCATACATAACCACGCTCTCCATCATACATCTGCCCACCATATCACACATAACCACGCTCTCCATCATACATCTGCCCACCATATCATACATAACCACGCTCTCCATCATACATCTGCCCACCATATCACACATAACCACACTCTCCATCATACATCTGCCCACCATATCATACATAACCACACTCTCCATTATACATCTGCCCACCATATCATACATAACCACGCTCTCCATCATACATCTGCCCACCATATCATACATAACCACGCTTTCCATCATACATCTGCCCACCATATCATACATAACCACACTCTCCATCATACATCTGCCCACCATATCATACATAACCACACTCTCCATTATACATCTGCCCACCATATCATACATAACCACGCTCTCCATTATACATCTGCCCACCATATCATACATAACCACGCTCACCATTATACATCTGCCCACCATATCATACATAACCACGCTCTCCATCATACATCTGCCCACCATATCATACATAACCACACTCTCCATCATACATCTGCCCACCATATCATACATAACCACACTCTCCATTATACATCTGCCCACCATATCATACATAACCACACTCTCCATTATACATCTGCCCACCATATCATACATAACCATGTTCTCCATCATACATCTGCCCACCATATCATACATAACCACACTCTCCATTATACATCTGCCCACCATATCATACATAACCACACTCTCCATTATACATCTGCCCACCATATCATACATAACCACACTCTCCATTATACATCTGCCCACCATATCACACATAACCACACTCTCCATTATACATCTGCCCACCATATCATACATAACCACACTCTCCATTATACATCTGCCCACCATATCACACATAACCACACTTTCCATTATACATCTGCCCACCATATCATACATAACCACACTCGCCATTATACATCTGCCCACCATATCATACATAACCACACTCTCCATTATATATCTGCCCACCATATCACACATAACCACACTCTCCATTATACATCTGCCCACCATATCACACATAACCACACTCTCCATCATACATCTGCCCACCATATCATACATAACCACGCTCTCCATCATACATCTGCCCACCATATCATACATAACCACGCTCTCCATCATACATCTGCCCATCATATCACACATAACCACGCTCTCCATCATACATCTGCCCACCATATCATATATAACCACACTCTCCATTATACATCTGCCCACCATATCATACATAACCACGCTCTCCATCATACATCTGCCCACCATATCATACATAACCACACTCTCCATCATACATCTGCCCACCATATCACACATAACCACGCTCTCCATCATACATCTGCCCACCATATCATACATAACCACACTCTCCATCATACATCTGCCCACCATATCACACATAACCACACTCTCCATCATACATCTGCCCACCATATCACACATAACCACACTCTCCATCATACATCTGCCCACCATATCATACATAACCACACTCTCCATTATACATCTGCCCACCATATCATATATAACCACACTCTCCATCATACATCTGCCCACCATATCACACATAACCACGCTCTCCATCATACATCTGCCCACCATATCATACATAACCACACTCTCCATCATACATCTGCCCACCATATCACACATAACCACACTCTCCATCATACATCTGCCCACCATATCACACATAACCACACTCTCCATCATACATCTGCCCACCATATCATACATAACCACACTCTCCATTATACATCTGCCCACCATATCATATATAACCACACTCTCCATCATACATCTGCCCACCATATCACACATAACCACGCTCTCCATCATACATCTGCCCACCATATCATACATAACCACGCTCTCCATCATACATCTGCCCACCATATCATACATAACCACGCTCTCCATCATACATCTGCCCACCATATCATATATAACCACACTCTCCATCATACATCTGCCCACCATATCACACATAACCACGCTCTCCATCATACATCTGCCCACCATATCATACATAACCACACTCTCCATCATACATCTGCCCACCATATCACACATAACCACGCTCTCCATCATACATCTGCCCACCATATCATACATAACCACACTCTCCATCATACATCTGCCCACCATATCACACATAACCACACTCTCCCTCATACATCTGCCCACCATATCACACATAACCACACTCTCCATCATACATCTGCCCACCATATCATACATAACCACACTCTCCATCATACATCTGCCCACCATATCATACATAACCACGCTCTCCATCATACATCTGCCCACCATATCACACATAACCACGCTCTCCATCATACATCTGCCCACCATATCATACATAACCACACTCACCATTATACATCTGCCCACCATATCATACATAACCACGCTCTCCATCATACATCTGCCCACCATATCACACATAACCACGCTCTCCATTATACATCTGCCCACCATATCATACATAACCACGCTCTCCATCATACATCTGCCCACCATATCATACATCTGCCCACCATATCACACATAACCACGCTCTCCATCATACATCTGCCCATCATATCATACATAACCACACTCTCCATCATACATCTGCCCACCATATCATACATAATCACACTCTCCATTATACATCCGCCCACCATATCATACATAACCACGCTCTCCATCATACATCTGCCCACCATATCATACATAACCACACTCTCCATCATACATCTGCCCACCATATCACACATAACCACGCTCTCCATCATACATCTGCCCACCATATCACACATAACCACGCTCTCCATCATACATCTGCCCACCATATCATACATAATCACACTCTCCATCATACATCTGCCCACCATATCATACATAACCACGCTCTCCATCATACATCTGCCCACCATATCACACATAACCACGCTCTCCATCATACATCTGCCCACCATATCATACATAACCACGCTCTCCATCATACATCTGCCCACCATATCATACATAACCACACTCTCCATTATACATCTGCCCACCATATCACACATAACCACGCTCTCCATTATACATCTGCCCACCATATCATACATAACCACGCTCTCCATTATACATCTGCCCACCATATCATACATAACCACGCTCTCCATCATACATCTGCCCACCATATCATACATAACCACGCTCTCCATCATACATCTGCCCACCATATCATACATAACCACACTCTCCATCATACATCTGCCCACCATATCATACATAACCACACTCTCCATTATACATCTGCCCACCATATCATACATAACCACGCTCTCCATTATACATCTGCCCACCATATCATACATAACCACGCTCACCATTATACATCTGCCCACCATATCATACATAACCACGCTCTCCATCATACATCTGCCCACCATATCATACATAACCACACTCTCCATCATACATCTGCCCACCATATCATACATAACCACACTCTCCATTATACATCTGCCCACCATATCATACATAACCATGTTCTCCATCATACATCTGCCCACCATATCATACATAACCACACTCTCCATTATACATCTGCCCACCATATCATACATAACCACACTCTCCATTATACATCTGCCCACCATATCATACATAACCACACTCTCCATTATACATCTGCCCACCATATCACACATAACCACACTCTCCATTATACATCTGCCCACCATATCATACATAACCACACTCTCCATTATACATCTGCCCACCATATCACACATAACCACACTTTCCATTATACATCTGCCCACCATATCATACATAACCACACTCGCCATTATACATCTGCCCACCATATCATACATAACCACACTCTCCATTATACATCTGCCCACCATATCACACATAACCACACTCTCCATTATACATCTGCCCACCATATCACACATAACCACACTCTCCATCATACATCTGCCCACCATATCATACATAACCACGCTCTCCATCATACATCTGCCCACCATATCATACATAACCACGCTCTCCAACATACATCTGCCCATCATATCACACATAACCACGCTCTCCATCATACATCTGCCCACCATATCATATATAACCACACTCTCCATTATACATCTGCCCACCATATCATACATAACCACGCTCTCCATCATACATCTGCCCACCATATCATACATAACCAAACTCTCCATCATACATCTGCCCACCATATCACACATAACCACGCTCTCCATCATACATCTGCCCACCATATCACACATAACCACACTCTCCATCATACATCTGCCCACCATATCACACATAACCACACTCTCCATCATACATCTGCCCACCATATCACACATAACCACACTCTCCATCATACATCTGCCCACCATATCATACATAACCACACTCTCCATTATACATCTGCCCACCATATCATATATAACCACACTCTCCATCATACATCTGCCCACCATATCACACATAACCACGCTCTCCATCATACATCTGCCCACCATATCATACATAACCACACTCTCCATCATACATCTGCCCACCATATCACACATAACCACACTCTCCATCATACATCTGCCCACCATATCACACATAACCACACTCTCCATCATACATCTGCCCACCATATCATACATAACCACACTCTCCATTATACATCTGCCCACCATATCATATATAACCACACTCTCCATCATACATCTGCCCACCATATCACACATAACCACGCTCTCCATCATACATCTGCCCACCATATCATACATAACCACACTCTCCATCATACATCTGCCCACCATATCATACATAACCACGCTCTCCATCATACATCTGCCCACCATATCACACATAACCACGCTCTCCATTATACATCTGCCCACCATATCATACATAACCACGCTCTCCATCATACATCTGCCCACCATATCATACATCTGCCCACCATATCACACATAACCACGCTCTCCATCATACATCTGCCCATCATATCATACATAACCACACTCTCCATCATACATCTGCCCACCATATCATACATAATCACACTCTCCATTATACATCCGCCCACCATATCATACATAACCACGCTCTCCATCATACATCTGCCCACCATATCATACATAACCACACTCTCCATCATACATCTGCCCACCATATCACACATAACCACGCTCTCCATCATACATCTGCCCACCATATCACACATAACCACGCTCTCCATCATACATCTGCCCACCATATCATACATAATCACACTCTCCATCATACATCTGCCCACCATATCATACATAACCACGCTCTCCATCATACATCTGCCCACCATATCACACATAACCACGCTCTCCATCATACATCTGCCCACCATATCATACATAACCACGCTCTCCATCATACATCTGCCCACCATATCATACATAACCACACTCTCCATTATACATCTGCCCACCATATCACACATAACCACGCTCTCCATTATACATCTGCCCACCATATCATACATAACCACGCTCTCCATTATACATCTGCCCACCATATCATACATAACCACGCTCTCCATCATACATCTGCCCACCATATCATACATAACCACGCTCTCCATCATACATCTGCCCACCATATCATACATAACCACACTCTCCATCATACATCTGCCCACCATATCATACATAACCACACTCTCCATTATACATCTGCCCACCATATCATACATAACCACGCTCTCCATTATACATCTGCCCACCATATCATACATAACCACGCTCACCATTATACATCTGCCCACCATATCATACATAACCACGCTCTCCATCATACATCTGCCCACCATATCATACATAACCACACTCTCCATCATACATCTGCCCACCATATCATACATAACCACACTCTCCATTATACATCTGCCCACCATATCATACATAACCACACTCTCCATTATACATCTGCCCACCATATCATACATAACCATGTTCTCCATCATACATCTGCCCACCATATCATACATAACCACACTCTCCATTATACATCTGACCACCATATCATACATAACCACACTCTCCATTATACATCTGCCCACCATATCATACATAACCACACTCTCCATTATACATCTGCCCACCATATCATACATAACCACACTCTCCATCATACATCTGCCCACCATATCATACATAACCACACTCGCCATCATACATCTGCCCACCATATCATACATAACCACACTCTCCATTATACATCTGCCCACCATATCATACATAACCACACTCTCCATTATACATCTGCCCACCATATCATACATAACCACACTCTCCATTATACATCTGCCCACCATATCATACATAACCACACTCGCCATCATACATCTGCCCACCATATCATACATAACCACGCTCTCCATTTTACATCTGCCCACCATATCATACATAACCACACTCTCCATTATACATCTGCCCACCATATCATACATAACCACACTCGCCATCATACATATGCCCACCATATCATACATAACCACACTCTCCATTATACATCTGCCCACCATATCATACATAACCACACTCGCCATCATACATCTGCCCACCATATCATACATAACCACACTCTCCATTATACATCTGCCCACCATATCATACATAACCACGCTCTCCATCATACATCTGCCCACCATATCATACATAACCACACTCTCCATCATACATCTGCCCACCATATCATACATAACCACACTCTCCATTATACATCTGCCCACCATATCATACATAACCACGCTCTCCATTATACATCTGCCCACCATATCATACATAACCACGCTCACCATTATACATCTGCCCACCATATCATACATATCCACGCTCTCCATCATACATCTGCCCACCATATCATACATAACCACACTCTCCATCATACATCTGCCCACCATATCATACATAACCACACTCTCCATTATACATCTGCCCACCATATCATACATAACCACACTCTCCATCATACATCTGCCCACCATATCACACATAACCATGCTCTCCATCATACATCTGCCCACCATATCATACATAACCACGCTCTCCATCATACATCTGCCCACCATATCATACATAACCACACTCTCCATCATACATCTGCCCACCATATCACACATAACCACGCTCTCCATCATACATCTGCCCACCATATCATACATAACCACGCTCTCCATCATACATCTGCCCACCATATCATACATAACCACACTCTCCATTATACATCTGCCCACCATATCACACATAACCACACTCTCCATTATACATCTGCCCACCATATCATACATAACCACACTCGCCATTATACATCTGCCCACCATATCATACATAACCACGCTCTCCATTATACATCTGCCCACCATATCACACATAACCACACTCTCCATTATACATCTGCCCACCATATCATACATAACCACACTCTCCATTATACATCCGCCCACCATATCATACATAACCATGTTCTCCATCATACATCTGCCCACCATATCATACATAACCACACTCTGCATCATACATCTGCCCACCATATCATACATAACCACACTCTCCATTATACATCTGCCCACCATATCATACATAACCACACTCACCATCACACATCTGCCCACCATATCATACATAACCACACTCTCCATTATACATCTGCCCACCATATCATACATAACCACACTCTCCATCATACATCTGCCCACCATATCATACATAACCACACTCTCCATCATACATCTTCCAACCATATCATACATAACCACACTCTGCATCATACATCTGCCCACCATATCATACATAACCACACTCTCCATTATACATCTGCCCACCATATCATACATAACCATGTTCTCCATCATACATCTGCCCACCATATCATACATAACCACACTCTGCATCATACATCTGCCCACCATATCATACATAACCACACTCTCCATTATACATCTGCCCACCATATCATACATAACCACACTCTCCATTATACATCTGCCCACCATATCATACATAACCATGTTCTCCATCATACATCTGCCCACCATATCACACATAACCACACTCTCCATCATACATCTGCCCACCATATCACACATAACCACACTCTCCATTATACATCTGCCCACCATATCATACATAACCACGCTCTCCATCATACATCTGCCCACCATATCATACTTAACCACACTCTCCATTATATATCTGCCCACCATATCATACATAACCATGTTCTCCATCATACATCTGCCCACCATATCATACATAACCACACTCTGCATCATACATCTGCCCACCATATCATACATAACCACACTCTCCATTATACATCTGCCCACCATATCATACATAACCATGTTCTCCATCATACATCTGCCCACCATATCACACATAACCACACTCTCCATTATACATCTGCCCACCATATCATACATAACCACACTCTCCATCATACATCTGCCCACCATATCATACATAACCACACTCTCCATTATACATCTGCCCACCATATCATACATAACCACACTCTCCATTATACATCTGCCCACCATATCATACATAACCACGCTCTCCATTATACATCTGCCCACCATATCATACATAACCACACTCTCCATCATACATCTGCCCACCATATCATACATAACCACACTCTCCATTATACATCTGCCCACCATATCATACATAACCACACTCTCCATCATACATCTGCCCACCATATCATACATAACCACACTCGCCATCATACATCTGCCCACCATATCATACATAACCATGTTCTCCATCATACATCTGCCCACCATATCACACATAACCACACTCTCCATCATACATCTGCCCACCATATCATACATAACCACGCTCTCCATCATACATCTGCCCACCATATCACACATAACCACACTCTCCATTATATATCTGCCCACCATATCATACATAACCACACTCTCCATCATACATCTGCCCACCATATCACACATAACCACACTCACCATTATACATCTGCCCACCATATCATACATAACCACACTCACCATTATACATCTGCCCACCATATCATACATAACCACACTCTCCATTATACATCTGCCCACCATATCATACATAACCACACTTTCCATTATACATCTGCCCACCATATCACACATAACCACACTTTCCATTATACATCTGCCCACCATATCATACATAACCACACTCGCCATTATACATCTGCCCACCATATCATACATAACCACACTCGCCATTATACATCTGCCCACCATATCATACATAACCACACTCTCCATTATACATCTGCCCACCATATCATACATAACCACACTCTCCATTATACATCTGCCCACCATATCATACATAACCACACTTGCCATCATACATCTGCCCACCATATCATACATAACCACACTCTCCATTATACATCTGCCCACCATATCATACATAACCACACTCTCCATTATACATCTGCCCACCATATCACACATAACCACACTCTCCATCATACATCTGCCCACCATATCATACATAACCACGCTCTCCATCATACATCTGCCCACCATATCACACATAACCACACTCTCCATTATATATCTGCCCACCATATCATACATAACCACACTCTCCATCATACATCTGCCCACCATATCACACATAACCACACTCACCATTATACATCTGCCCACCATATCATACATAACCACACTCACCATTATACATCTGCCCACCATATCATACATAACCACACTCACCATTATACATCTGCCCACCATATCATACATAACCACACTCTCCATTATACATCTGCCCACCATATCATACATAACCACACTTTCCATTATACATCTGCCCACCATATCACACATAACCACACTTTCCATTATACATCTGCCCACCATATCATACATAACCACACTCGCCATTATACATCTGCCCACCATATCATACATAACCACACTCTCCATTATACATCTGCCCACCATATCACACATAACCACACTTTCCATTATACATCTGCCCACCATATCATACATAACCACACTCGCCATTATACATCTGCCCACCATATCATACATAACCACACTCTCCATTATACATCTGCCCACCATATCATACATAACCACACTCTCCATCATACATCTGCCCACCATATCACACATAACCACGCTCTCCATCATACATCTGCCCACCATATCATACATAACCACACTCTCCATCATACATCTGCCCACCATATCACACATAACCACACTCTCCATCATACATCTGCCCACCATATCACACATAACCACACTCTCCATCATACATCTGCCCACCATATCACACATAACCACACTCTCCATCATACATCTGCCCACCATATCATACATAACCACACTCTCCATTATACATCTGCCCACCATATCATATATAACCACACTCTCCATCATACATCTGCCCACCATATCACACATAACCACGCTCTCCATCATACATCTGCCCACCATATCACACATAACCACACTCTCCATCATACATCTGCCCACCATATCACACATAACCACGCTCTCCATCATACATCTGCCCACCATATCATACATAACCACACTCTCCATCATACATCTGCCCACCATATCATACATAACCACGCTCTCCATCATACATCTCCCCACCATATCACACATAACCACGCTCTCCATCATACATCTGCCCACCATATCATACATAACCACACTCACCATTATACATCTGCCCACCATATCATACATAACCACGCTCTCCATCATACATCTGCCCACCATATCACACATAACCACGCTCTCCATTATACATCTGCCCACCATATCATACATAACCACGCTCTCCATCATACATCTGCCCACCATATCATACATCTGCCCACCATATCACACATAACCACGCTCTCCATCATACATCTGCCCATCATATCATACATAACCACACTCTCCATCATACATCTGCCCACCATATCATACATAATCACACTCTCCATTATACATCCGCCCACCATATCATACATAACCACGCTCTCCATCATACATCTGCCCACCATATCATACATAACCACACTCTCCATCATACATCTGCCCACCATATCACACATAACCACGCTCTCCATCATACATCTGCCCACCATATCACACATAACCACGCTCTCCATCATACATCTGCCCACCATATCATACATAATCACACTCTCCATCATACATCTGCCCACCATATCATACATAACCACGCTCTCCATCATACATCTGCCCACCATATCACACATAACCATGCTCTCCATCATACATCTGCCCACCATATCATACATAACCACGCTCTCCATCATACATCTGCCCACCATATCATACATAACCACACTCTCCATTATACATCTGCCCACCATATCACACATAACCACGCTCTCCATTATACATCTGCCCACCATATCATACATAACCACGCTCTCCATTATACATCTGCCCACCATATCATACATAACCACGCTCTCCATCATACATCTGCCCACCATATCATACATAACCACGCTCTCCATCATACATCTGCCCACCATATCATACATAACCACACTCTCCATCATACATCTGCCCACCATATCATACATAACCACACTCTCCATTATACATCTGCCCACCATATCATACATAACCACGCTCTCCATTATACATCTGCCCACCATATCATACATAACCACGCTCACCATTATACATCTGCCCACCATATCATACATAACCACGCTCTCCATCATACATCTGCCCACCATATCATACATAACCACACTCTCCATCATACATCTGCCCACCATATCATACATAACCACACTCTCCATTATACATCTGCCCACCATATCATACATAACCACACTCTCCATTATACATCTGCCCACCATATCATACATAACCATGTTCTCCATCATACATCTGCCCACCATATCATACATAACCACACTCTCCATTATACATCTGCCCACCATATCATACATAACCACACTCTCCATTATACATCTGCCCACCATATCATACATAACCACACTCTCCATTATACATCTGCCCACCATATCATACATAACCACACTCTCCATCATACATCTGCCCACCATATCATACATAACCACACTCGCCATCATACATCTGCCCACCATATCATACATAACCACACTCTCCATTATACATCTGCCCACCATATCATACATAACCACACTCTCCATTATACATCTGCCCACCATATCATACATAACCACACTCTCCATTATACATCTGCCCACCATATCATACATAACCACACTCGCCATCATACATGTGCCCACCATATCATACATAACCACGCTCTCCATTTTACATCTGCCCACCATATCATACATAACCACACTCTCCATTATACATCTGCCCACCATATCATACATAACCACACTCGCCATCATACATCTGCCCACCATATCATACATAACCACACTCTCCATTATACATCTGCCCACCATATCATACATAACCACACTCGCCATCATACATCTGCCCACCATATCATACATAACCACACTCTCCATTATACATCTGCCCACCATATCATACATAACCACGCTCTCCATCATACATCTGCCCACCATATCATACATAACCACACTCTCCATCATACATCTGCCCACCATATCATACATAACCACACTCTCCATTATACATCTGCCCACCATATCATACATAACCACGCTCTCCATTATACATCTGCCCACCATATCATACATAACCACGCTCACCATTATACATCTGCCCACCATATCATACATAACCACGCTCTCCATCATACATCTGCCCACCATATCATACATAACCACGCTCTCCATCATACATCTGCCCACCATATCATACATAACCACACTCTCCATTATACATCTGCCCACCATATCATACATAACCACACTCTCCATCATACATCTGCCCACCATATCACACATAACCACGCTCTCCATCATACATCTGCCCACCATATCATACATAACCACGCTCTCCATCATACATCTGCCCACCATATCATACATAACCACACTCTCCATCATACATCTGCCCACCATATCACACATAACCACGCTCTCCATCATACATCTGCCCACCATATCATACATAACCACACTCTCCATCATACATCTGCCCACCATATCACACATAACCACACTCTCCATCATACATCTGCCCACCATATCACACATAACCACACTCTCCATCATACATCTGCCCACCATATCATACATAACCACACTCTCCATTATACATCTGCCCACCATATCATACATAACCACACTCTCCATTATACATCTGCCCACCATATCACACATAACCACACTCTCCATTATACATCTGCCCACCATATCATACATAACCACACTCGCCATTATACATCTGCCCACCATATCATACATAACCACACTCTCCATTATACATCTGCCCACCATATCACACATAACCACACTCTCCATTATACATCTGCCCACCATATCACACATAACCACACTCTCCATTATACATCTGCCCACCATATCACACATAACCACACTCTCCATTATACATCTGCCCACCATATCATACATAACCACACTCTCCATTATACATCTGCCCACCATATCATACATAACCACACTCTCCATTATACATCTGCCCACCATATCATACATAACCACACTCTCCATTATACATCTGCCCACCATATCACACATAACCACACTCTCCATTATACATCTGCCCACCATATCATACATAACCACACTCTCCATTATACATCTGCCCACCATATCATACATAACCACACTCTCCATTATACATCTGCCCACCATATCACACATAACCACACTCTCCATTATACATCTGCCCACCATATCATACATAACCACACTCTCCATTATACATCTGCCCACCATATCATACATAACCACGCTCTCCATCATACATCTGCCCACCATATCATACATAACCATGTTTTCCATCATGTACTTTCCCAGTAGTCATTTCAGTCCCAACTAAACATCCCGTCCCATGTATTCACAAGTCTAATCATTCCTGTCCTCCTGTCCAGCAGGATACATAGAAGGGCAGACACTCACCAGTTGTTACACCGATCCTGCACCATGGTGCCAGCTTCATGGGAGACACCATGGAAATCACAGGGACATTTGTTGGAATGAACACAGGTTCCATTTTCTAGAATCATCCCTATAAGTGAAATCGAAGTGTAAGATTAGATTCTATCCATCGAGCGGACCAATGCACATGTCCTGTCCACCCATACATCCTCTCAGCTGAGCCAAGACTGCTCTGTCCTCCACACCAGACACCTCTCTCCTCTGCTGTCCTCCTCCTCCTCCATGTGACGACGGTGGGTGTGGAGCCATGCACCACAGGCCGGGCTTACCTGGAGAGGTGTGACTACCTAATCTTCTCCAGACCCGCTAAAGGGTAGGATAGGCTTGGGCCACAGTATCATCAGGTACCACTCCAGGGCAGTACCTGGACCTGCAGCTGATGCCCACAGGTCAAATCAGGTATGCGAAGCACAAGAGGGCCAAGACAGCAGAGTAGTCAGACAGTCCGAGGACTGGGTAGCAGCACGGGTTCACAATACAAAGCCAAGGTCAGGAGCAGAGAGGTCATCCAGAACGGGTAGACGAGACGCCGGGTCAGTAACAGATTAGACAAGATAAAATAGAACTTAAAATGATCTGTCAGCAGGACTGTTGTCAGGGAAATCTGAATTATTTCCTATTGTCCTAAGTACACATGCGGAGCTGCCTGCTCCTCCTACCCCCATTGGTTTGTGTAAAACCCAGTTCCTGCTGCATTCCCCACACACTATTGCCAGCCCCTTCAGTCTCACTCTGTGAAATTCTATCCACTCCCCCCTCCCTTCAGCCAAATGGTCATTTTTATTGCTCTGGCAGAGTTAAGTGTGGATTTTTCCCTCCAAAACTTCCTTTTTCTATCAGGCATAATATTCCAGGTCGAATTCCATAACACACAATAATCCTAGAGACAGGAAAAATAGATTTCCAGGATCAGGGTGATTGGGGCTACGAATGGCAACGTTTTGCGGCTGTTAGGGCCATCAGAAACGTGGGAAATGAGTAACACGTAGATATGCTGTGTTTTTGTCTCAAAAGAATAGTAAATTCGCATTGGAAAATGTAATGCCCCTATCGTCACCCTGTGAGCTTTCCAGCCAAAGATATGGAATGTAGAAGTGTTTTAATATTCTTCCAAAAGAGGTGTACCCCCTTGAACACAGCCCACCAGTGAGGTCAGCAAGGGAGGACTCTCTAGGTTTGTGGCCCAAGTATAAAACTAAAATGTACATTTTTGAGAGGTGTTCAGATGCCGGAAAGTCAGCTTGACAACATGCTGTGCTGCTGATCCATTATTTTGGTAAGTCTCTTCTCCCCTTTATCGACATGTCGTATCTGTGACTGAGAGTGAGTTTCATATTCTAATCCCTTTTATTTCTAACTGTCTGTACATATTGTATTTTGTCTCCTTTTTGTAATATCTTTTGTATTTTTGTAAACACTGCCGATATTTTCTGGAGTAAACTTATAAATTTACCAGTTTCAATCTTTTTGCTCTATGATCGAACCGACACATACTTCACGCAAAATCCCGCTACCTTGGGTTGGTTCCTGACCCAATATAGGCTTTGGTATCAAACGAGGGACTGGTGGCAGCATAGCGTCCTGGTGTTATTGAGAAACTTGCAGTGACGGATTGGAGGTTTATGTGTGTACTCCCGGCGTGGGACTGGTGATACACATACCTCCCTCTCTGCAGAGTGCCCGATAGCCAGTACGTGACAAGGCAGCCTTTCAGGCGACTACTTATCCTTGGTGCAGTTCCCTGACTGACCTGAAGGTAAGGGGATGCCAGAGCGCTACAAGTTCCTAACTAGAACTGAGACAAAAGTTGTTTTTTTACTGTGCTCAGTAACTACGGACAGTGTAAGGTCGGCGCTGTTATAGTGATTGTAATGATACCTGTGATGAAATGTCTTGTGGTTGTTGTTTGATCAGTGTTAAGGGTACTTCACACATAGCGAGATCGTTAGCAAGTTCGCTGAAACATCACAGGTTACCTCGCCAGCGATCTCGCTACATGTGACACATAGCGGCAACCGGCCTCCCGCTGCGATATCACTGATCGTGCTCGAATGTCCTGGGCCATTTTTTGATCGTTGGTGTCCCACTGGCCAGCATGCATCGCTGTGTTTGATGCCATAACAACGACGAGAGACCTTGTTGGCGACGCAGAACTCAGGGACGCAGGCGTGATTTTGCTTTGTCTTTTCAACGCCCCCTCAGCTCCTATTGGTGGTCTCAAATTAGGATCTTTGTAGCGTTTCCTTTTATAGGTCAGCTATCAATTATATGCAAACCTTTAACATGTACAGTTATAATAATCGCGTGTCCCCATGTCAATGACTGTGGATCCGCGAATAAATAGCGCACTAGCGTCTCAGACAGGGACGCTGAAGCAAACCCCGTAGTGATAGCGCAGTAGTGGCCACCAATCAGAGCAGAGGGGCGTGGAAAAGGCAATGCTGAAGCACGCCTATCGAGGTCTGTGTCGTCAGAATCGCTGCTGTGTGACAAGGTCCCAACGACCGCCGAGGTCGTTATACAGATCGCCGTATCGTTGTTGCGTCGTTGAGTAGATCTGCCAGTTTGACAGCTTACTAGCGATCATGTAGCGATGCACCAGCGATCCTTACCAGGTCGTATCGTTGTCGGGATCGCTGGAGAGATCGCTATGTGTAACGGGACCCTTAGTGTAACACCCGTGCCCGCACAGGGTTCCTGTCGGGGTCCCCATTCCCCTACTGTGGTACCCGTACCTCCACAGGGTCCCTGTCGGGGTCCCTGCTCTCAGTCCGCTTCCTGCCGCTCTGCCAGCACATCCACGGGTATGAGACTAAGGTCACGTGCGCTCTCGGTCTCTCAAAGAGACAGTGTGCGCACTATATGGCCCCTCTGCCACAGAGAGGGCGCCGGAGCAACAAGTGTTTCGTGTTGCTAGTTTCTGGTTCAGTGTTCTGTTGTGTCAGTGTTCTGCTGTGCTCCACCAGTGTTCTGTCAGTACCCACCTAATACCGTTTGTCTTCTCAGACTTCCTGATGCTCTCTAGTCGGGACGATACCGTTACTGCCTGCACATGTGTCATCCTGTTCAGCTGTCAGCCACTTTGTTACCCAGGATGCTGTCAGTACTGCCTGTGACAGGTCTGTCCCGTGCAGCCGCTTCCCGCCTGTCAAGTACAGCGCTACCTGTTATCCCTGCCTGATCACCTGTCCCGCTGGGCCAGCTTCCATGTGTCTGGGGTCTAACTGGAGGTAGCACCTGTGTCCCCTGGATATCCCAATCTGATCTAGGGGACTTGCTACGGGTGTCTGGGGCTCGCATAGTCACGCCCCCTTCAGAGCCCCTCAGTCCGTGATCTCATGGTTCCACAAAAATAGCAATAAACGAATGTGCACTTCAACATCTGTGCCTCTGTTTCCATTCCTTGCAGATTGCTCCAGCCATGGAACCTGCTGGGTCCCAAGCACCTCCAGCTACAGAGTTGTGTCAAGAGGTTACTCGCCTGAGAGACCAGCAGGATAAGATCACGACCTATCTGCGCAACTTGTCTACACGTATAGACTCGATATCTCCTGTCTCGACCACCGGCTTTCAGGCTCCCTGTTGCACGGCAGGTAAAGGACTTCACCTGGCGGCACCCACTCCGTTTGATGGCGATCCTGCTCAGTGTCGGGGGTTCATTAATCAATGCACACTGCACTTTGAACTCCTGGGACATACGTTTGCTTCTGAATGGGCCAAGGTGGGCTTCATTATGTCGCACCTCAACAGAGAGACCCTTGCCTGGCTGAATCCGTTGTGGGAGAGAGGGGATCCTATGGTTAATAAACTCCAGTCTTTCCTAGAGGCGTTCCGCAGGACCTTCGAGCCAGGCCGTTCTTCTTTCACAGCATCTTCGCTTCTCCGTCTATGCCAAGAAAGTCTCACGGTCGCCCAGTATGCAGTTCGTTTCCAGAACCTTTCTTCTGAGCTGTCCTGGAATGACGAGGCCTTGGTGGCTACCTTCTGGGAGGGTTTGTCCAGAAGAATAAAGGACAAGCTGGTGGACCAGGATACTCCTGCGACACTGAATGGCCTGATTTCTCTTGTGACACGAATCGATCTTTGATTTCAAGAACGTTCCAGGGAATCTAAGCGGGAGAGGAGGCCTTATTGCCTGGTTCCTAGTTTTCAGAAACAGTCTGCTTCCCCGTCTTCAGCTACTCCTTCTGAAGCTATGCAAGTGAATCAAGTGAGTTTGGCAAATCAGTGCCAGGAGGCGCACTGCTTGGATGGGAGCGGTTTTTACTGCAGCAGTTCTGAGCATCGGATTTGCTTCTATCCAGAGAGGTCAGGTAACTCCAGAACCTAGGGTCGGTAGGAGAGGCTTCCCTGGGTAAGGATCATTTCTCTCCATCTCTGCAAATGACTGTCTCCGTGTTCTTCGGTACAGTTAAAATTTACGGAAATTTGCTATTTGGATTCTGGAGTCGCTGGGAATTTTATCCAGCAGGCAGTTGTGGATTGTTAACGGATTCCAGTCCAGCGCCTTCCAAATCCATTATGGGTGACTTCCATAGATGGCAGACCCTTGACCAAGCCCGTTCGGTTCCAGACTGAGCCAGTGGAACTTCGGGAAGGTCCATTTTGAAAGAATCTGTTTTTATGTTTTGCCTGGTTTGTCTCACCCCTTGCTTATACGTTTACCTTGACTCCAAGCGCTCGAGACAGTTCTAAACTGGAGGACTGGAGAAATCCTGTGCTGTGGAGATTCCTGTTCCGATTGATGCATCACTCCCACCCGTCCTGTTCACCCTCCAGTCCAGCCAACTGCCCTACCGGGTTTACGATCCTCTTACTGGGCCTTCTCTGACGTCTTTGGGAAAAAGGAAGCATAGAGGCTGCCTCCTCACAATTCGTATGACTGTCCCATTGATCTGCTTCCCGGAACATCTCTCCCTCGGAGGCGAATCTATCCTCTTTCTCATGCAGAGACCCAGGCCATGTCAGAGTACATCCAGGAGAACCTGACTAGAGGATTTATCCGGAAATCATCTTCTCCGGGGGGGGCAAGATTCTTCGTCAAGAAAAAGGACGGATCTCTATGGCCCTCTATCGATTACAGGGGGTTAAACCAGATCACAAGAAAAAAATAGATACCCGTTACCGCTTATTTCTGAACTGTTTGATTGTCTCAGAGGGGCCAAGATCTTTACTAAGCTAGATCTCAGAGGAGCCTTCAACCTGATTCGTATATGTCAGGGATACGAATGGAAGACAGCCTTTAACACTAGAGATGGACACTATGAATACCTGGTAATGCCATTTGGCCTCAGTAATGCACCCAAGGTCTTCCAGGAGTTTGTAAATTACATTTTTAGAGATCTCCTCTATTCATGTGTACTTGGAAGACATATTGATTTACTCCACAAATTTAGCTACTCATCAGAGGCATGTTCGCCAGGTCTTGCAAACGCTTAGGGAGAACAGACTGTACGCCAAGCTTGAGAAGTGTGTCTTCGAGGAATCCTCTCTGCCTTTTCTCGGTTACATAGTCTCGTCCTCAGGTCTAAAGATGGATCCGGAGAAGTTATCTGCTATCCTTAAGTGGCCTCGCCCGTCCTGGCTTAAAGCGATACTACGGTTCCTGGGGTTCGCCAACTATTACCACCAATTTATTCCACACTTCTCGACTCGAGTGGCACCCATCTCGGCTCTAACTCGTAAAGGCGTTAACCCCAAGGATTGGACTCCTGAGGCAGAAGAGGCCTTTACTTCGTTAAAGGAGGCTTTCTCTTCTGCGCCCGTTCTCCATCGACTGGACACTGATAAACAATTGTTTCTCGGGGTAGATGCTTCTTCCATAGGCGCTGGAGCTGTTCTCTCGCAAAAATCATCTACCGGTCGAATGGTCTCTTGTGTTTTTTTTCTCACAGATTTTTTCCACTTCTGAAAGGAACTATTCCGTTGGAGATCAGGAGTTATTGGCAATCAAGTTGGCCCTGCAAGATTGGCGACACCTCCTCGAGGGAGCAGTCCATCAGGTTGTCATATTCACAGATCATGAAAACCTAGCTTATCTCCAGTCAGCACAGAGGCTGAATCCCCGCCAGGCCGGTGAGCCTTTTTTTTGCTTGATTTAATTTTGTGCTTCATTTTCGTCCAGCTGACAAGAACGTCAAGGCCGATGCACTCTCCAGAGCTTTCCTGCCCCCCGACTTTGAAGAAGAACCTCAACATATCATCGAGCCATCCAGGTTAGTGCCAGTTGACTGTCAATCTCTCTCAGCTTCCCCCAAGAAAAACTCGTGTCCACTTCGGACAGAGATTGTGTCCTTCGATGGGGTCACTCTTACAAGTTGGACGGTCAAGCTGGTCAAGAAAAGACTTTGCAACTTATCTGCCGTTACTACTGGTGGCCTACCATGGGCAAAGATATCCTGGAGTGTGTCACAGCCTGCCCTTCGTCTGCACGTAACAAAACTGCAAAATGCTTACGTCTGGGCAGCTTCTGCCACTTCCTATTCCATCCGCTCCCTGGCAGCACATCGCGATGGACTTTATTACGGATCTTCCCAACTCTTCAGGCTGCTCCGCTGTCTGGGTTGTGGTAGATCATTTTTCGAAGATAGCTCACTTCGTTCCGCTTCCAGGTCTTCCGTCTGCTCCTGAGCTTGCTGACTACCTTCTGTCTTCATGGGTTTCCTCTCCACATTGTGTCCGACAGGGGCGTCCAGTTCACTTCGAAGTTTTGGGAGCGGTCTGCAAACTAATGAAGGTAGAATTGGACTTTACTTCTGCTTACCATCCTCAATCCAATGGGCAAGTGGAGAGAACCAGTCAGATTTTGTCTGGCTTCCTGCATCACTTCGTCAATGCGCATCATGACAACTGGGTCAAGTTACTGCCTTGGGACGAATTTTTGTATAATAATCAATTAAGTGAATCCTCAGGAAGGTCTCTCTTCCAGATTGTATTTGGACTTCAACCCGGAATCCCTTTTCCTATCTCTGGGCCTTCAGGCATTCCTGCAGCTGACACCTTTAGGCCTCATACTCACTGGCGATTAAATCGGACGATTGCAATCCGATTTTTATTCAGATTGCAATCTGACCCATATTAGTGAATGGGTGACATCTCACTTGCGATTTTTTTCTCAGCCAAAATTGGTCTGAGAAAAAAATTGCAGCATGCTGCGATTTGCAGCGATTTTTGACAATTGAAGTCAATGAGTGCGATTAAAAAAACGGACCAAAAACGGACCATCCGTTTTCCATCCGTTTTTAACGGATACATCACCATTATGTGGTATAGAACACTGTAAATGGTCCTGTAAATGACTGTAGAAAAAGAGTGGCTGGGAAAAAAAACGGATGGAAAACGGATGGAAAAATAAAAAATCGCATAGAAATCGCATGACACTGGCATAACACTCCACCCTTTTTTCCAGTCCAGAAATCGGACCGTTTTTTAAATCGCAAATGGGTATGAGGCCTTACAGAGGAATTCTCTAAAGTGTGGAGTGATACCAAGTTCGCCCTCGAAAAAGCTTCACGACATATGAAGAGACATGCGGACAAAAGACGCCTGGATGCTTCAATCTTTCAGCCCGGAGATAAGAAGTGGCTCCCCACCAAGTACATCTGTCTGAAGATGCCCTCCTACAAACTGGGTCCCTGCTTCATCGGTCCCTTTGAAGTCCTGAAATAAATTAACGCAGTCTCGAATAAATTGAAATCACTTACTTCTTTACGTGTGCCTAACTCTTTCCATGTTTCTCTCCTCAAACCAGTAGTTTTGAACCCCTTCTTTAAGGGCCCGGGTATCACTCCTGATCCTATCAGTGAGGAGGATGTCTTTGAGGTAAAAATTATCTTGGCCACAAAGAGGGTAAGGGGTAAGACCTACTTTTTGGTGGATTGGAAGGGCTTCGGACCTGAGGAGAGGTCTTGGGAGCCTAGAGAGAACATCCAGGCTCCTCTCCTACTGGAGAGATTTTACGCGGGCTTGATTAAGAGGGGGAGTAAGTAGGGGGATACTGTAACACCCATGCCAGCACGTGGTTCCCGTCGGGTCCCCGTTCCCCTACTGTAGTACCCATACCTCCGCGGGTTCCCCGCTCTCATCTCCTTCCTGCCGCTCTGCCCCTGTTCCTGCTTCCTAGCGTGCGGCCAGCTCATCCCCGGGTATGAGACTAAGGTTGCGCGCTCTCGGTCTCTTAAAGAGACAGCGTGCATTTTTCAAAATGTGTTTAACCAATGATATCTTTGTGTGTACTATATCTGGCCCCTCTGCCATAGAGAGGGTGCCGGAGCAACAAGTGTTTCCTGTTGCTAGTTTCCGGTTCAGTGATCTGTTGTGTCAGTGTTCTGCTGTGCTCCACCAGTGTTCTGTCAGTACCCACCTAATACCGTTTGTCTTCTTAGACTTCCTGAGGCTCTCTACGCTGTACCGGGACAATATCGGTACTGCCTGCGCAAGTGTCATCCTGCTTAGCTGTCCAACACTTTGTTACCCAGGATGACGTCAGTACTGCCTGTGCCAGCTCCGTCCCGTGCAGCCGCTTCCCGCCTGTCAAGTACAGCGCTACCTGTTATCCCTGCCTGATCACCTGTCCCACTGGGCCAGCTTCCATGTGTCTGGGGTCTAACTGGAGGTAGCACCTGCGTCCCCTGGATATCCCAATCTGATCCTGTTCGAGGGGTCTTGCTACGGGTGTCTGGGGCTCGCATTGTCATGCTCCCTTCAGAACCCCTCAGTCCGTGGTCCCGTGGTTCCACAAAAATAGCAATAAACGAATGTGCACTTCAACATCTGTGCCTCCGCTTCCATTCGTTACTGTTAGAAGTTTGCAGCTAATGAGATTATTATACTCAGGGGCGGGACTGTAGGGGGAGTCTTATCTTACTGCTCTAAGCCAGAGAAACCAAGGAGAGACCTGCCCACAGGCCCGTCCATAGCCTCGCTCACAGGCCCATCCACAGCCCCGCTCACAGGCCCATCCACAGCCCCGCTCACAGGCCCATCCACAGCCCTGCCAACAGACCGCCCCGAAGCACAAACCGTCTGTCTCTATGATGAGGAACATGTTTGTGCTTCAAGGTGGCCTGTGGTCAGATCTTTGAGCGGATCTGTGGGTGGGCCTGTGAGCAGGTCTCCCTGGCTTAGAGCAGGAAGATAAGACTATGCCTACAGTCCCACCCCAGAGTATGGGCATCTCATTAGCTGCAAACTTCTAACACTGACTACACAAGAACCACAAGACAGATTTCATTACCAGGTATCATTGTAATCAGTATAACAACACCTACCTGACAGGGTATGTAGTTACTGAGCAGAATCCTGCTGACAGGGGGACTTTAAACTAATTGTTTAGCACTATTAGGAACAGGGAGCCAAAGTACAGGCAGGGAGTAGGGGAGGAGTTGCCTAATGTATCCCCTGCTGACAGAAAATATGCTAGGGAAACCAAAACCCGCAGGAAACAGCATGGTAAAATTCCTGTAGGATCTGTCTGTGCCTCACTATAGCGAGGTGTAGACAGCAGGAACGTGCAGCAGAGCTGGGAGAGTAGCATGATGTAACTCAGCAAGGCGGCCTGACATGAAGAGATGCCTGTATCCTCACCCTATGCAACAGCCCTTTGTCCTCCACCTTCAGACTCCTCTATCCCTTTCCAGACTGCAGTCCTTTTCCTCCAGAATTCTCTGTCCTTCTCCCTCCTCCAGACTCCTCTCTATCCTTCTACCTCGTCGCTCTAGAACACTCTGTCTCCATCATCCTTCCAGTCCACTCTATCCCAATCCTCAGTCCAGACTCATTTGTCCGTCTCCAGAATTCTCTGTGCTTGTTCTTCCTCCTGAAGACTCATCTATCCTTCTCCATCCTCCCTCTAGGCCACTCAGTCCACATCCTCCTTCCAGAACAATATGTCCCCATCCTCTCTCCAGAGCACTCTGCCCCAATCCTCTCTCCAAACTCCTCTGTCCTCATCCTCCAGACTTCTTCCTCCTCCACACTCCTCTATCCTCTTCTTTCTCCTACAGAATAATTTGTTCTCTTCCAGAATCCTCTTTCCTCCTCCAGAATCATTTGTCCTTCTCCCCTCTTCCATCAGACACTTCTGAATTTGTTCATCCCCCTACAGACTATTGTCCTCTTCCTCCTCCAGAACTCTGTCCTTTCTTCTCCAGAATTCTTTCTCCCTCCTGTTCCTCCAGACACCCTCCTCACTCTTCCTGCAAACTCCTGTCCTCCTCCCTTCTCCAGGCTCCTATATCCTCATCATTTCAGACTACTGTGTCCCAATCCACCCTCCGGACAGCTCTGTACCAGTCCACCCTCCAGAGCTCTATGTTCCGATCCACCCTTCAGACTTCTTTGTTTTCCTCTTTGAGACACATCTCTTCTTTATTCTCTTCCTCAAGACTCCTTTGTCCCGCTCCTTCAGATCCCTCTGTCTTCTTCCTTCAGGACCCCCATACAGGCTCCTTTGTTCTCCCTCCTTCTTCAGACCCTTTAATTTGCCACCTCCTCCAGATGCCTTTGTCGGCTTCTTCCAGAACCTTCGGTCCCTAACCTAACTACAGACTCCTCTGTCCACCTCCTCCTATTACAGGTTCTCCTGTACCCCTCCTCCAGACTCTTGTGTATTCCTACATTACCTAACAAATCTGTTCTTTTGACTCTAGATATTTTTTCTTTGACTTTCAAAATTGTTTTCGGCTCACTTGACCACTCTCATTCTCATCCTCCCTCCAGACCACTCTGTCCTCATCCTGCCTCCGCAATCCTGTGTCCTCCTTTTCCAGAATATCATGTTCTCCTCCAGAATCCTTTGTCCTTCATAGAATCATAGAATCGTAGAGTTGGAAGGGACCTCCTGGGCCATCTGGTCCAACCCCCTGCTCAAAGCAGGATTTGCTAAATCATCCCTTCTTCCTCTTCCTCCTGATTTTTGTCCTCCTCCTTCTGACTCATCTATCCTCCTTAGACCAGACTCTTTCCTCCTCTTCCCTCCACAGCATTGTGTCCCAATTCTACTATACAGTTCTCATCAGTAGTCTCCTTCTCCCGTTTTCCCTCTGTCCTCCTGCTCAAAGCTCCTCTCTGTCCTCCTGCTTCAGACTCTAGCCGCCTCATCCAGACATCTATGTTCTCCAGACTCTGCTCTGTCTTCCTCCTCCAGAAGCCTCTCCGACTCTCCAAACAATTCTCTTTTGTCCTCCTCCAGATGCCTCTGCCATCTTCCAGATTCCTCTGTTCTACAACTCCAGACTTCTTTGTATTCATCGTCCTGCTTCAGTTTCTCCTCCTCCAAAGTCCTCTATTTTCCTCCTCCAGACCCCTCTGGTCAGAGCTCTTTCTCCTCCAAACCCCTCTGACTTCCTCATCCTTCAGAACCCTGTGCTCTTCACGTCCTCCTGACCTCCTCAAAACTCCTCTTTTATTCCTCCATCTACTCCTCCTCCTCTTTAGCCCTTTGTCTTTCTCATCCATATTCCTATTTCCTTCTCGTCTTCCTCCAGAATCCTCTGCCCTCATCCAACCTCCACTATCCTTTCCCTCCAGTTTCCTGGTGTCTCCTCCCTCCTTCTGTAGATTCCGCTGTTCTGCTTCCACCACCCTCTAGACCTCTATGTCATAATCCTACTGTACACTCTACTGTCTTCCTCCTCCTACAAAACACTTTGTTCTCCTCCTCCAGAATCCGTTCATTCTACCCATTCCACAAACTCCTCTGTCCTTCTTTTTCTCCTGCAGAATCCTCTGTCCTTCGCTTTCAGAATTCTCTTTCTTCCTACTCATTCTTCAGACTCCTCTGTCCTCTTCCCAGCAGACTCTATACCCCTCCAACCTTCACACTATTGTGTCCTCATCTCTCCTATAGCCCACTCTGTCCCAGTTCACCCTCAACACTCTTCTCTGTCCTCCTCCACCTGACTCATCTCCATCCTCCTGCTCCAGACTCTTCTCTGTTAAACTTTTCCACCAGACTCTTCTGACCCTTACACCTCTGCCATACGTCTTTACTCTACTACCTCCAGATTCCTTTATCTACTACTCTGTCCTGCTACCTCTAGACAATTCTGTTCCCCTACACCCTCCAGACCACTCTATCCCCTTCCACCCTCCAGACCATTCTGTACTCATCTTCCTGTTCAGATAATCCGCCTACTTGACAATTCTGTTCTCCTGGTCCAGACTTCTCTGTTCTTCTACTCCTACAGACTCCTCTGTCCTCCTCCATTCCCACTAGACTCCTCCTCATCCTCCAGACTCCTCCATAATATTCCCCCTCCAGACTTCTCTTCTTAATCTAGATACTTCCCTCCTTTTACAAAATCCTGTCTTCTTCTTCCTCTTCCAGAAAACTTTACCCTCCTCCAAACTCCTCCCTCTGTCATCCTCCCTCTTCCTTCAGACTTCTGTCGCCCTCCCTCCTTCAGGATCCTCTGTACACTTCCTCCAAACTTCTCTGCCTTCCACCTTCTCCCACAGACCCCTCTGTCCTTCTCATATAGACCCCTCTAAAGACCTTTGCTCCCTCTTCTTTTCTCCTCCTCCAGAATCCTGAGTCCTCTTCATTCTCCAAACTCCTCAGTCCTCCTCCAAACTCCTTCAGAATCTTCTCTCCTTTTTGTTCTCCATAATCCTCTGTCCTTTTTCTACTTTACAATCATTTGTCCTCTTCCTCCAGAATGTTGTATGCTACATCCCTCCTCTAGACTATTCAGTCCTCCTTCTCTATCCTCTTCCAGACTCCTCTGTTCTCATCCTACAAACGCCTCTGTTCTTCTCCTCCTCCTCCAGACTCCTCTGTCCTCTTGCCGGCGGACTCTATTCCCCTTCAACCTCCACACTACTGTGTCCTCATCTTTCCTATAGCCAACTCTGTCTCACTCTACCCTGCACACTCTTCTCTGTCTTCCTCAGCCCGACTCATCTCCATCCTCCTGCTCCAGACTCTTCTCCATTCCACTTTTTCACCAGACTCTTCTGGCCCTTACATCTCTACCATACGTCTTTGCTCTACTCCCTCCAGACTCCTTTATCCTCCTCAGACTCTTCTTTCCCCCTAAAGACTACTCTGTCCTGCTCCCTCTAGACAACTTTGTTCCCCTACACCCTCCAGACCACTTTATCCCCTTCCACCCTCCAGACCACTCTGTATTCTTCCCTTTCAACTAATCAGCCTACTTGACTCTTCTGTTATTCTTGTCTAGACTTCTCTGTTCTTCTACTCCTACAGACTCCTCTGTCCTCCTCCAGATCCCATTAGACTCCTCCTCATCCTCCAGACCCATACATCATTCTCTCCCTCCAGACTCCTCTTCTTCATCCAGATACTTCCCTCCTTTTACAAAATCCTGTCTTCCTCCTCCAAACTTTACCATCCTCCTTCAGACTCCTCCCTCTGTCATCCTCCCTCTTCCTCCAGACTTCTGTCGCCCTCCCTCCTTCAGACTCTTCTGTTCACTTCCTCTAGACTCCTCTGCCTTCCTCCTCCTACAGACCCCTCTGTCCTTCTCGTATAGATCCCAATAGACTCTTCCTTCCTCCTCTGTTCTCCTCCTCCCTCAAGACTCCTCTTTCCTCCTCCTCCAGATTCCTGAGTCCTCCTCCTTCTCCAAACACCTCAGTCCTCCTCCAAACTCCTACAGAATTTTCTCTCCGCTTCTTTCTCCTCCATAATCCTCTGTCCTTTTTCTCCTTTACAATCATTTATCCTCTTCCTCCAGAATTTTGTATGCTACATCCCTCCTCTAGACTCTTCAGTCTTTCTTCTCTATCCACTTCCAGACTCCTCTGTTCTCCTCCTCCAGACTCCTGTTCTCCTCCTCCAGACTCCTCTGTCCTCCTCATCCTTCAGACTCCTCTGTCCTCCTCATCCTTCAGACTCTTTTATCCTCCTCCTGAATACTTTTTCTCCTCCGCCACCAGCCTCTTCTATTCTCCTTCTCCAGGCTCCTATGTCCTTCTCCTCCAGACTCCTCTGTCCTCCTTCAGACACCTCTATCCTCCTCCACCAGACTCCTCTGTCCTTCTCCTCTACCAAGAATCTTCTGTCATTCTCCTCCACCAGACTCCTCTGTCCTACTTCAGAATCCTCTATCCTCCTTCTCCAGACTTCTCTGTCTTCCTCCAGACTCCTCTGTCCTCCTCATACTTCAGACTCCTCTGTCCTCCTTCAGACTCCTCTATACTCCTCCTGAAGACTTCTCTGTCCTTCTCCTCCTCAACCAGACTCTTTTGTCCTTCTCCTCCAGACTCCTCTGTCCTACTTCAGACTCCTCTATCCTCCTCCAGACTTCACTGTCCTCCTCCTCAAGACTCCTCCATCCTCCTCATCCTTCAGACTCCTTTATCCTCCTCATCCTTCAGAGTCCTCTGTCCTCCTTCAGACTCCTTTATACTACTCCCGAAGACTTCTCTGTCCTTCTCCACCAGACTCTTCTGTCCTCCTCCAGACTCTTCTGTCCTCCTTCAGACTCCTCTATCCCCCTTCTCCAGACTTCTGTTCTTCGCCTCCTCCACCAGACTCCTCTGTCCTTCTCCTCCAAACTTCTCTGTGCTACTTCAGACTCATCTATCCTCCTCATTCAGACTTCTCTGTCCTTCTCCCCACCACATGAGTCTTCTGTTCTACTCCTCCATTCTCCTGTCTTTCTACTCTTGACTCCTCTCTTTCACTTTTCTGCTGCAGTTTCCTATGTCCATTTACCACCAGACTCATCTGACAGCGATTTATCTCCAAAATACAGAAAAACGGTTCCCTCGGGAAAAACGTCAAGACAATAGTTTTTCTGTCATGTGTATGGGGGCATTTTCTAACCGGAGATGGTGGTGGGCCTGCAGCAGACTGGGAGAATGGCTCCTCACTGCGAAAAGTCCTGGATTACGACTATGTTCACCCAGACAACTGAAATCCAGCAGAAAAGTGACCACCGTCTGCCCTGGTGTGGCCATTCAATAAAAGAAGGCAGTGGCGGAGATGACTCACCTTCTGGACAATAGCAGCCGTCCACACACGAGATCTCGCTGTCCATACACGACTTCCTCTGGTGGCACGAGGTGGGGCAACATTCGATGCATTCACTGTACACCAGGGCGGCGCCACAGGAGACATCTGCCATGGATTAGATACGCATTGTACAAAGAGAAAAGGGAGGAGACAAAAAGCGCAATAGGGTCTTACCCGCGTTACAGAGGACAGTATATCATGAAATCTGCTCACCTGGTTAGGATGAGATAAGAGCGTGTAGGGAGCGGCCGCTGCGGATCCACAGGTCTTCAGCGACCAAAGAAATGATGAATCCACAGGGAGTTCGTAGCTATATTCCGCGCTGCCGCTGAGACAAATTCCAGGAGAACGCTGTATGATTGCAGTGGTTTTATTCTACGCGTTTCAGGGGTCTCATGCCCCCTTCATCAGGAAATACCACAAGAAGGGGCCATGAGACCCCTGAAACGCGTAGAATAAAACCACTGCAATCATACAGCGTTCTCCCGGAATTTGTCTCAGCGGCAGCGCGGAATAGAACAACTAATTCCCTGTGGATTTATCATGGATCAGATACGCGGGAGACGGTATCACACAGGATAGGATTAGATACACGGCTCAGCAGTCAGTATCACACAGGATAGGATTAGATACACGGCTCAGCAGTCAGTATCACACAGGATAGGATTAGATACACGGCTCAGCAGTCAGTATCACACAGGATAGGATTAGATACACGGCTCAGCAGTCAGTATCACACAGGATAGGATTAGATACACGGCTCAGCAGTCAGTATCACACAGGATAGGATTAGATACACGGCTCAGCAGTCAGTATCACACAGGATAGGATTAGATACACGGCTCAGCAGTCAGTATCACACAGGATAGGATTAGATACACGGCTCAGCAGTCAGTATCACACAGGATAGGATTAGATACACGGCTCAGCAGTCAGTATCACACAGGAGAGGATTAGATACACGGCTCACCAGTCATTATCACACAGGATAGGATTAGATACACGGCTCAGCAGTCAGTATCACACAGGATAGGATTAGATACACGGCTCAGCAGTCAGTATCACACAGGACAGGATTAGATACACGGCTCAGCAGTCAGTATCACACAGGATAGGATTAGATACACGGCTCAGCAGTCAGTATCACACAGGATAGGATTAGATACACGGCTCACCAGTCAGTATCACACAGGATAGGATTAGATACACGGCTCAGCAGTCAGTATCACACAGGAGAGGTTTAGATACACAGCTCAGCAGTCAGTATCACACAGGATAGGATTAGATACACGGCTCAGCAGACAGTATCACACAGGACAGGATTAGATACACGGCTCAGCAGTCAGTATCACACAGGATAGGATTAGATACACGGCTCAGCAGTCAGTATCACACAGGACAGGATTAGATACACGGCTCAGCAGTCAGTATCACACAGGATAGGATTAGATACACGGCTCAGCAGTCAGTATCACACAGGACAGGATTAGATACACGGCTCAGCAGTCAGTATCACACAGGATAGGATTAGATACACGGCTCAGCAGTCAGTATCACACAGGATAGGATTAGATACACGGCTCACCAGTCAGTATCACACAGGATAGGATTAGATACACGGCTCAGCAGTCAGTATCACACAGGAGAGGTTTAGATACACAGCTCAGCAGTCAGTATCACACAGGATAGGATTAGATACACGGCTCAGCAGTCAGTATCACACAGGATAGGATTAGATACACGGCTCAGCAGACAGTGTCACACAGGAGAGGATTAGATACACGGCTCAGCAGTCAGTATCACACAGGAGAGGATTAGATACACGGCTCAGCAGACAGTATCACACGGGATAGGATTAGATACACGGCTCAGCAGTCAGCATCACACAGGATAGGATTAGATACACGGCTCAGCAGTCAGTATCACACAGGAGAGGTTTAGATACACAGCTCAGCAGTCAGTATCACACAGGATAGGATTAGATACACGGCTCACCAGTCAGTATCACACAGGATAGGATTAGATACACGGCTCAGCAGTCAGTATCACACAGGACAGGATTAGATACACGGCTCAGCAGTCAGTATCACACAGGATAGGATTAGATACACGGCTCAGCAGACGGTATCACACAGGAGAGGATTAGATACACGGCTCAGCAGTCAGTATCACACAGGATAGGATTAGATACACGGCTCAGCAGTCAGTATCACACAGGATAGGATTAGATACACGGCTCAGCAGTCAGTATCACACAGGATAGGATTAGATACACGGCTCAGCAGTCAGTATCACACAGGATAGGATTAGATACACGGCTCAGCAGTCAGTATCACACAGGATAGGATTAGATACACGGCTCAGCAGTCAGTATCACACAGGATAGGATTAGATACACGGCTCAGCAGTCAGTATCACACAGGATAGGATTAGATACACGGCTCAGCAGTCAGTATCACACAGGACAGGATTAGATACACGGCTCAGCAGTCAGTATCACACAGGATAGGATTAGATACACGGCTCAGCAGTCAGTATCACACAGGATAGGATTAGATACACGGCTCAGCAGTCAGTATCACACAGGATAGGATTAGATACACGGCTCAGCAGTCAGTATCACACAGGAGAGGTTTAGATACACAGCTCAGCAGTCAGTATCACACAGGATAGGATTAGATACACGGCTCAGCAGACAGTATCACACAGGACAGGATTAGATACACGGCTCAGCAGTCAGTATCACACAGGATAGGATTAGATACACGGCTCAGCAGTCAGTATCACACAGGACAGGATTAGATACACGGCTCAGCAGTCAGTATCACACAGGATAGGATTAGATACACGGCTCAGCAGTCAGTATCACACAGGACAGGATTAGATACACGGCTCAGCAGTCAGTATCACACAGGATAGGATTAGATACACGGCTCAGCAGTCAGTATCACACAGGATAGGATTAGATACACGGCTCACCAGTCAGTATCACACAGGATAGGATTAGATACACGGCTCAGCAGTCAGTATCACACAGGAGAGGTTTAGATACACAGCTCAGCAGTCAGTATCACACAGGATAGGATTAGATACACGGCTCAGCAGTCAGTATCACACAGGATAGGATTAGATACACGGCTCAGCAGACAGTGTCACACAGGAGAGGATTAGATACACGGCTCAGCAGTCAGTATCACACAGGAGAGGATTAGATACACGGCTCAGCAGACAGTATCACACGGGATAGGATTAGATACACGGCTCAGCAGTCAGCATCACACAGGATAGGATTAGATACACGGCTCAGCAGTCAGTATCACACAGGAGAGGTTTAGATACACAGCTCAGCAGTCAGTATCACACAGGATAGGATTAGATACACGGCTCACCAGTCAGTATCACACAGGATAGGATTAGATACACGGCTCAGCAGTCAGTATCACACAGGACAGGATTAGATACACGGCTCAGCAGTCAGTATCACACAGGAGAGGATTAGATATACGGCTCAGCAGTCAGTATCACACAGGATAGGATTAGATACACGGCTCAGCAGTCAGTATCACACAGGACAGGATTAGATAAACGGCTCAGCAGTCAGTATCACACAGGATAGGATTAGATACACGGCTCAGCAGTCAGTATCACACAGGAGAGGATTAGATACACGGCTCAGCAGTCAGTATCACACAGGATAGGATTAGATGCACAGCTCAGCAGTCAGTATCACACAGGAGAGGATTAGATACACGGCTCAGCAGTCAGTATCACACAGGAGAGGATTAGATACACGTCTCAGCAGTCAGTATCACACAGGAGAGGATTAGATGCACAGCTCAGCAGTCAGTATCACACAGGAGAGGATTAGATACACGGCTCAGCAGTCAGTATCACACAGGATAGGATTAGATACACGGCTCAGCAGTCAGTATCACACAGGAGAGGTTTAGATACACAGCTCAGCAGTCAGTATCACACAGGATAGGATTAGATACACGGCTCACCAGTCAGTATCACACAGGATAGGATTAGATACACGGCTCAGCAGTCAGTATCACACAGGACAGGATTAGATACACGGCTCAGCAGTCAGTATCACACAGGAGAGGATTAGATACACGGCTCAGCAGTCAGTATCACACAGGATAGGATTAGATACACGGCTCAGCAGTCAGTATCACACAGGACAGGATTAGATAAACGGCTCAGCAGTCAGTATCACACAGGATAGGATTAGATACACGGCTCAGCAGTCAGTATCACACAGGAGAGGATTAGATACACGGCTCAGCAGTCAGTATCACACAGGATAGGATTAGATGCACAGCTCAGCAGTCAGTATCACACAGGAGAGGATTAGATACACGGCTCAGCAGTCAGTATCACACAGGAGAGGATTAGATACACGGCTCAGCAGTCAGTATCACACAGGATAGGATTAGATGCACAGCTCAGCAGTCAGTATCACACAGGAGAGGATTAGATACACGGCTCAGCAGTCAGTATCACACAGGATAGGATTAGATACACGGCTCAGCAGTCAGTATCACACAGGAGAGGATTAGATACACGGTTCAGCAGACTGTATCACACAGGATAGGATTAGATACACAGCTCAGCAGTAAGTATCACACAGGAGAGGATTAGATACACGGCTCAGCAGTCAGTATCACACAGGATAGGATTAGATACACGGCTCAGCAGACAGTATCACACAGGAGAGGATTAGATACACGGCTCAGCAGTCAGTATCACACAGGAGAGGATTAGATACACGGCTCAGCAGTCAGTATCACACAGGATAGGATTAGATACACGGCTCAGCAGTCAGTATCACACGGGATAGGATTAGATACACGGCTCAGCAGACAGTATCACACAGGAGAGGATTAGATACACGGCTCAGCAGTCAGTATCACACAGGAGAGGTTTAGATACACGGCTCAGCAGTCAGTATCACACAGGATAGGATTAGATACACGGCTCAGCAGTCAGTATCACACAGGATAGGATTAGATACACGGCTCAGCAGACAGTATCACACAGGATAGGATTAGATACACGGCTCAGCCGTCAGTATCACACAGGAGAGGATTAGATACACGGCTCAGCAGTCAGTATCACACAGGATAGGATTAGATACACGGCTCAGCAGACAGTATCACACAGGAGAGGATTAGATACACGGCTCAGCAGTCAGTATCACACAGGATAGGATTAGATACACGGCTCAGCAGTCAGTATCACACAGGAGAGGATTAGATACACGGCTCACCAGTCAGTATCACACAGGATAGGATTAGATACACGGCTCAGCAGACAGTATCACACAGGAGAGGATTAGATACACGGCTCAGCAGTCAGTATCACACAGGATAGGACTAGATACACGGCTCAGCAGTCAGTATCACACAGGAGAGGATTAGATACACGGCTCAGCAGTCAGTATCACACAGGACAGGATTAGATACACGGCTCAGCAGTCAGTATCACACAGGAGAGGATTAGATACACGGCTCACCAGTCAGTATCACACAGGATAGGATTAGATACACGGCTCAGCAGTCAGTATCACACAGGAGAGGATTAGATACACGGCTCAGCAGTCAGTATCACACAGGAGAGGATTAGATACACGGCTCAGCAGTCAGTATCACACGGGATAGGATTAGATACACGGCTCAGCAGTCAGTATCACACGGGATAGGATTAGATACACGGCTCAGCAGTCAGTATCACACAGGAGAGGATTAGATACACGGCTCATCAGTCAGTATCACACGGGATAGGATTAGATACACGGCTCAGCAGTCAGTATCACACGGGATAGGATTAGATACACGGCTCAGCAGTCAGTATCACACAGGAGAGGATTAGATACACGGCTCATCAGTCAGTATCACACGGGATAGGATTAGATACACGGCTCAGCAGTCAGTATCACACGGGATAGGATTAGATACACGGCTCAGCAGACAGTATCACACGGGAGAGGATTAGATACACGGCTCAGCAGTCAGTATCACACGGGATAGGATTAGATACACGGCTCAGCAGTCAGCATCACACGGGATAGGATTAGATACACGGCTCAGCAGACAGTATCACACGGGATAGGATTAGATACACGGCTCAGCAGTCAGTATCACACAGGAGAGGTTTAGATACACAGCTCAGCAGTCAGTATCACACAGGATAGGATTAGATACACGGCTCAGCAGTCAGTATCACACAGGACAGGATTAGATACACGGCTCAGCAGTCAGTATCACACAGGAGAGGATTAGATACACGGCTCAGCAGTCAGTATCACACAGGATAGGATTAGATACACGGCTCAGCAGTCAGTATCACACAGGACAGGATTAGATAAACGGCTCAGCAGTCAGTATCACACAGGATAGGATTAGATACACGGCTCAGCAGTCAGTATCACACAGGAGAGAATTAGATACACGGCTCAGCAGACAGTATCACACAGGATAGGATTAGATACACGGCTCAGCAGACAGTATCACACAGGAGAGGATTAGATACACGGCTCAGCAGACAGTATCACACAGGAGAGGATTAGATACACGGCTCAGCAGACAGTATCACACAGGAGAGGATTAGATACATGGCTCAGCACTCAGTATCACACGGGATAGGATTGGTGGGCACTGTACTGAATAAGGAGAGTGCCACTGACTGTTGTGCCTGTCTTCCCCTCCCCTTCCCTCATAGTGACTGGAGTTGCCCACCTACGTTCTGGTGGGGTTGGGGTTAAAAATTATGGGACCAATGGGAGCAGGAAGGGGTAGCACAGCCCCTTCCTGTGGGGTATATATCAGTGGGTCCGAGGCCGCCCTCCCTCTTTCCTGGAAGTGCTTGTTCGGAAGCACTGTCTGGCACCATGGCAGATCCTCTTATTGAGGCTCTGCGCTTGCGAGTGCAGCAGGAGGGGGAGTCGTGGTTATACAGCGCGTTGGCGGGGATAGGGGCTCACCTGGGAGCTTCTCAGGCTCCTGCATCTGTAGGGGTCCCTGGTCCGGTCACCGTTTCCCCTCGGGTTGGATTGGCCGCCGCCGCGGTGGTTCATTCTGAGCAGCCGGAGGCGGTGGGGCTGCAGGGAGGTAGGCGGTCTGCACGGCGCTCCCGCCCTCCGTTGCGGCTGAAAGACGCCTTGCCGGTGTCGGCAGCTGTGTCTCGGCGGCGCGCGGCAAGGCGGAAGTCCCCGCCCCCGACTTCCGGCCCTGCGTCATGGAGCAGGCAGCGGCGTCCGCACGTGGTAGCGGTGCGTGCGGGAGTATTGAGGAGCCGCCGCACTGCCTGTTGCCGGCCGGGGGTTGGGTTCAGGTGCCCACGGTAGCGGCGGTAGTGGGGAGTGGGTTGGGGGCGCAGCAGAAGGGGAAGAATTTTGCCGGTGCACGGGGGTGTAGGATGGGAGGGAGGCATAGTGCTATGTCCTCTGCTTCTGCAGAGGAGCCATGTAGTGGTCAGCCCTCGGTGCAAAGGGAGGGGGAAGGGAATTTGGCCATAGAAGGGCAGGCATCGTCCCTAAGGGGTGTCCTGTCACATTCACCCCCCACGGGGATGGTTCCGTTGGGCGGTACTGGGCCCGGCCCTGCCCCACGTGTGGGAGGCATACAGGGGGAGTTGATTCAGAGCACGGCTCCGGCTCCTGCCGTTGCCGGTGGTAACAGGGAGACTTCCTCGGCGGGCGCGTACCCCCCGGAGGGGAGGTGGGACAGGCGTAGATGCTGGAGATCCTCCTCCTCTTCCCCCTACTCCTCTTCCCTGCAGTCGCGTCACCATGGGCGGCATGCTTCGCGGTGGCACAGGAAATCCCGGCGTTCAGGCCGCAGTGCGTCCTCTAGGGATCGCCGCAGCACCCGGTCCTCGAGACATGGCTCTCCGTCTTCGGCGTCTGAGGCGACAAGCACGTCTGTGAGTCCCGAGCATGTCCTCAATCCTCCTCCTGCTCGCCGGGAGTCCAGGGTTCCGTCAAGGACTTCCAGCCTGGCTGCATTGAGCGCACCTTCTGAGGCTACAAGTCATCACGGCAGCATCCAGGCGGGTTATCCGGGAGCCGGAGTGCCTCCATCTATGGGAGTCCCTCCAACGGCGAATCCGGGTGAGTGTTCACTGCTGGGTTCTTCAAGTGTGGATAATGCAACGGTGATATCTGTGTTGAGAGCGTTGGTCGGGCAATTGCCCCCCGCAGCTAATGCGGGTAAGGAGGGTAATAAGGTTGATTCACCGCTTGCCGGGGTGTACAAAGATACCATGTTCTGTGGGGTCAGTGCGCTGGGTTGGCACATAGACGATGATACTAAAAGGAAGATTTGGAGCAATGAATATGAGGATATTTGGTCGCTGATTGTGGTGGATCAACACACTGTGGACAAGGAAAGGAGGCCTGTGGAGAGGTTTGCGGATAGAGTGTGCCCCAAAGTGGCAAAAACTATGAATAATTGGCTGCAAGCTTTTGCCGTATTGGGTTGTATTATGGGTCAGAAGCACCCGGGTAGATGCTCAGAGTTGTTCATTTATCAGGATATGATTTACAACTCATACAAGGCTCATGGTGGGTCAGCGTGGTGGAGGTAGGATGAGGAATTTGGGAGACGGATAGCGATCCACCCGGAGATTGGTTGGGGGGTTAAGGCGACTGAGGTATGGCTGCGTCTTATGATGACGCAGAAACAACACCCTTTTCCAACAGCGGCCGCTGGACAGGGTTCAACAGGTTCCAGCTCTGTGGTCGTGCGGAGACCCGGTACCTGTTGGCTGTTTAATGAGGGACACTGTCGATTCTACGGTCTCTGCAAATTCCGTCATGAGTGTACCTCATGTGGAGGTTCCCACCCCACCCGCCCTGCGGGAAAGTTGCCAGTCAAGCCGCAGCAAACCGAGAGGAAGGACACCAGTGAACGTAGTCACGATGGGACCGTGGTTACACCGGTATCCCAATAAGGAGGCTGCCGGTCAGTTGCGTTTTGGGTTTTCGGAAGGTTTTTTTCATTTCGTTTAGATTGCATAGGTCCCCTGGTTTTTTGGAAAATTTGCAGTCTGCTCGAGAACATCCTGAGGTTTTGTTATCAAAAGTTCAGAAGAAGGTAGATCTGGGTAGGATGGCGGGTCCGTTTTTGTCACCGCCTTTTCAGGATTTTAGAGTGTCTCCTCTGGGAGTGGTCCCGAAGAAGGAACCAGGCTCTTTTCGTTTAATTCACCATTTGTCGCACCCGAAGGGTTTTTCGGTGAATGATGGAATCTCCCCTGATGATGCGTCAGTATCGTATGCATCTTTCGACAGGGCTGTGGCTTTGATCAGGAGCGCGGGGGAAGGAGCATGGTTGGCGAAATCGGATATCGATTCGGCTTTTCGCCTGTTGCCGGTGCATCCGGATTGTTTTCATTTGTTGGGTTGTCAAGTTGCAGAAGAGTTTTATTTTGACATGTGTCTTCCCATGGGGAGTTCTATTTCGTGCTATTACTTTGAGCTTTTTAGTTCCTTTCTAGAGTGGGTGGTTAGATGGGAAGCAGGAGTCAGGTCAGTTACTCACTGATTTCCTTTTCGTAGGCCTAAATGACTCGGATGTGTGTCACAGGTTGCTTGCCGTGTTCACGGCAATAGCAAAGGAATTTGGCGTTCCTCTGTCTCCGGAGAAGACGATTGGCCCGGTTAAAATTCTGTCATTTCTTGGCATCGAAATTGACACGGTAGCGATGGTTTTTCGCTTACCTGTGGAAAAGATTCAAAAATTGGTTTCCTTGATTGAGGGTTTTATGTCTGTTAGGAAAGTCACCCTGTTGCAGATGCAATCATTGCTAGGTTTGTTGGTTTTTGCGTGCAGGGTCATGCCAGTGGGCAGGGTTTTCTCGCGACGGCTGTCGCTGGCTACGAAAGGTGCCTCTAGCCCGCACCACAGGGTGCGGGTCACGAGGGCCATGAAGGCGGATTTGGAAGTGTGGCTTTCTTTCTTGCAATCGTTTAATGGTCACACTTGTTTCATGTTACCGTGCCGGACGGCTCAGGAATTGAATTTGTTTGCAGAAGGAGACGGAGTGGCGGGTTTCGTGGCTGGATTTGGCAATTGGCGTTGCCGGGAGGTTTGGCCGGAGTTGTCGTCTAAGTCGGGCCTTTGTCAGGACAGGACAATATGTGAGATTTTTCCAATCGTGGTTTTGTTTGAGTTGTGGGGCGAGTTACTGTGCAATCAGGAAATTCAGTTGAGGTCTGTCAACCCGTGGGTGTCTCGCTGTATCAATCACAGGTCATCCAGGTCTTTGCCGGTTTTGGGCCTTCTGCGTAGACTTGCCCTACTATGTTTGAGGTTCAACATTTGGCTTCGGGTTCAATTGGTGCAGGGGCAAGATGGTTTTTCTTCTAACCTTTCTGATTTCTCTGCTTTTCAGGTCTCCACGTTTCATGGCCCCAATGTCAATCCGGGGGATTTCAATTGCCCGTCGGTCCTGTGGGATGTGGTCGGGAACAGTTGATGTCCCTTGTCCGCTCCTCGTTGTCTCCTTTGACTTGGCGTGCGTATGGTAAGGCATGGACGGAATGGTGCCAGTTGGTGGGTCATAGGCCGGTCCAAGCGTGCGAGATTTCCAGATTGCAAGTTACGGTTGAGTACTTGTGCCAGTTGACTAACAAGGGTTTATCGGGAGCATCGGTGCAGCAGCAATTGTCGGGGGTTGCTTTTCACTTTCAACTCTTAGGATGGCCTGATGTTACGAAATCTTTCATTATTCGGCAGGCTATAAAAGGTTTGAGGAGGGTTCAACCTAGTGATGAGTGTCGGCGACCGGTGTTGCTAGCCTTGCTTAGCCGGATCATAACTACGGCTCAGGAGGTGTGCAGATCCACTTTTGAAACAGCTCTTTTATCCGCTGCTTTTGGTTTAGCATTTTTCGGGGCCCTAAGAGTTGGGGAATTGGTTCCGCGTTCAAAGCTCGACGTGGGGTGTGGTTTGCATTTCGAGGATGTGGTTTTTTTGGAAGGGTCGGTTCGTGTAAGAATCCGTAAATCAAAGACTGATCCGTTGGGTCGGGGTTCTTGGGTTTTGTTTCATGCTGCCGAATCCTCAATGTGTCCGGTCTCTTTGCTTCGGGCATATGTGGCAATGAGACGGGGGGGTAATTTTTTCTTCTCGCATTTCGATTTTTCACCGTTAACCAGGTACCAAATTCAGTCTGTGTTTAATAAATGTTTGAAGGGTTTAGGAGTTCCAGCTGGTGAGTATGGTACTCATTCTTTTCGCATTGGTGCTTCTACGGAGGCAGCTAAGGAGGGTCTTCCGGATTCGGAAGTTCAAAAGATCAGGAGGTGGCGTTCGGCATGCTTTGCTCGATATATTTGTCCGGATTTATTGTATTAATGTTTTTCTTTTTCTGCAGGTTCCATCAGACCGACCGTTTGGTTGCTGGGACATTCTTATATTTTCTGGGCTGCGCAACGTGCTGAGTGTCGCCCAGGTGGACGTTACATTGGATTTCGGGATGTGGAGTTCATGTGGAGAGGCGTTGGGGGCCTGCAATGGCCGCAAGTGTTGCCTGAGGTCATTTCGGTGGCAAGAGGGGCCTGTTATTTTGGTCCTGCACGCGGGGGGAAATGACCTGTGCTCCTACAAAGTGGCAGAGTTGTTGACGATGATGCGGGCTGATATGGAACGGTTCCATAGTTTCTTCCAGGAACTAGTTTTGGTGTGGTCCGAGATTGTACCGAGGGCGGTGTGGCAAGGGGATCGTGATGGGATGGCGGTTGAACGGTCGAGGAGGTCGATTAATGCCCGCATCTCTAAGTTTGTGCGTGACAGGTTTGGTGTGGTTGTTCGGCACCGACAGTTGGAAGGGGATAACAAAGCCCTGTTAAGGCCTGATGGGGTGCATTTAAACGATATCGGGCTCGATATATTCCTATCCGGATTGCAAGATGGTGTGGAGCAGGCTTTGTTATTGATGGGTGGGGGTCGGAGTCCTGTTTAAAAAAACAGGATCCTTCGTGGCGGTGAAAGAAGGAATGGCACGGAGTTACGGCTCGCTGGCTGACTTGCCTGCGAATATGGAGCAGGGCATTTAGCGGCGAGCGCGTGTTAAGAGAAGTTATGTGCCTTCAAAATGGTTGTTTAACAAAGCATTTAATAAAGCTGTGACCGACCTTCACCCATCACTTGGTTTCTGAGTTTGATTTATTATGGGGGCAGAGGTAATGTATGTGGGTTTGCCCCTGGGTCGCAACAGTCTAGATACACGGCTCAGCAGGCAGTATCACAGGATAGGATTAGATACACGGCTCAGCAGTTAGTATCACACAGGAGAGGATTAGATATGGCTCAGCAGACAGTATCACACATAATAGGTTTAGATACACAGCTCAGCAAACAGTATCACACAGGATAGGTTTAGATACACGGTTCAGCAAACAGTATCACACTGGATAGGTTTAGATACACGGCTCAGCAGTCAGTATCACACAGGATAGGATTAGATATACGGCTCAGCAGTCAGTATCACACGGGATAGGATTAGATACAGAAGATACGCTGACAGGGGATAATATACCGCATTGTCTGTAGATCTCCCTCCAACCCTGCAACGGGTGACCGGCGTGGGAACAGGCCCGGGCATACTCGGTCATTGCTCGGCACCATGTGCTCACTTCACTATTTGACCTGGAATCAAACACAAATAGTGGACAGTCCGGGACACACGGATGAGCGATCCCCAGATCAGCCGCCAGCATCGCTCCATGTATAAAAGGCAATGCTGCATGTATAAAAACATCGCTGCATATATAAAGGCATCGCTGCATATATAAAAGGCAACGCTACATGTATAAAAGGTAATGTAACATCAACTGATTTTTACTGTCCTATTAAGGGAATAGAAGAATCCAGGATATCTACACACAGAAAGATAGTGAAGAAACACTTAGCTAACCTAAATGAATTCAAGTCTCCAGGTCCAGATGAATTACACCCCAGAGTACTGAAGGAGATAGCAGAAGAAATTTTTGAACCCCTCTCCATAATCTTTGAAAATTCTTGGAGAACAAGAGAAGTTTCAGAAGATTGGAGAAGAGCAAATGTTCCTATCTTCAAAAAGGGGAAGAAAGTGGACCCAGGAAACTATAGGCCGGTGAGTCTGACTTCTAAACCAGGAAAGATCCTTGAAAAAATTATTAAACAACATGTATGTCAGTACCTGGATAAGAATGAAGTGATTAAACAGAGTCAGCATGGGTTTGTAACTATTAAGTCATGTCAGACTAACTTAATTTCCTTCTATGACAGAATCACTGACTGGGTGGATCAGGGAAATGCTGTAGATATAGTATATCTTGACTTCAGCAAAGCATTTGACAAAGTATCTCACACAATCCTTATTGAAAAAATGACTAAGTATGGAATGGACAAGGCAACTGTTAGGTGGATTCATAACTGGCTTAGTGATCTGACCCAAAGAGTGGTCGTAAATGGCTGCACATCCAGTTGGAAGAATGTCTCAAGTGGGGTACCACAGGGCTCTGTCCTGGGCCCTGTATTGTTCAACATCTTTATCAACGATTTAGATGAACTCTTGATGATTAATTATATGACCATTGGCCCCGGGCACCAGGGGTATGAACATTGTCTCATCATGGTGGACCATTTCACCAAATTCGCCGTGGTAACATAATGCTGTCTGCAGAACCTGCAGGGCACAAATCAGATTATCTAAAGCTGACAATGAATTGAGGCTTGCAAGAGATGTCAAAAGCAATAATAAAGGATTTTGGGGATATGTCAAAAGTAAAAGAAAAGTCAAAGATGCTATAGGATTTTTACAGGATGAAAATGATGAAATGGTAAGACAGGATGTTGAGAAGGCCAAACTTTTAAATTCCTATTTTGCATCTGTTTTCTCTCAGAAAGGAAATGTAACATCAACTGTTCTTCACTGTCCTATTAAGGGAATAGAAGAATCCAGGATGCCTATAAACAGAAAGATAGTGAGGAAACACTTAGCTAACCTAAATGAATTCAAGTCTCCAGGTCCAGATGAGTTACACCCCAGAGTACTGAAGGAGATAGCAGAAGAAATTTTTGAACCCCTCTCCATAATCTTTGAAAATTCTTGGAGAACAGGAGAAGTCCCAGAAGACTGGAGAAGAGCAAATGTTGTTCCTATCTTCAAAAAGGGGAAGAAGGTGGACCCAGGCAACTATAGGCCGGTGAGTCTGACTTCTATACCAGGAAAGATCTTTGTACAAATAATTAAACAACATGTATGTCAGTACCTGGATAAGAACGAAAAGATTAAACAGAGTCAGCATGGGTTTGTAAATAGTAAGTCATGTCAGACTAACTTAATTTCCTTCTATGACGGAATCACTGATTGGGTGGATCAAGGAAATGCTGTAGATACAGTATATCTTGACTTCAGCAAAGCATTTGACAAAGTCTCTCATACAATCCTTATTGAAAAAATGACTAAGTATGGAATGGACAAGGCAACTGTTAGGTGGATTCATAACTGGCTTAGTGATCTGACCCAAAGAGTGGTCGTAAATGGCTGCACATCCAGTTGGAAGAATGTCTCAAGTGGGGTACCACAGGGCTCTGTCCTGGGCCCTGTATTGTTCAACATCTTTATCAACGATTTAGATGAAGGAATTGAGGGTAAACTGATCAAATTTGCTGATGACACAAAGCTAGGAGGGATAGCTAATACTAGAAGAGAGGATTCAAAAAGATATAAATAAACTGGAGTAGTGGGCAGCAACTAACAGAATGGTTTTTAACAGGCAAAAATGCAAAGTACTACATCTGGGCAATAAAAATGAAAAAAGCATATACAGAATGGGAGGAATAGGGCTAAGCAACAGCACATGTGAAAAAGACTTGGGTATACTAATAGATCACAGAATGAATATGAGTCAACAGTGTGATGCAGCAGCAAAAAGGCAAATACAATTCTGGGATGTATTAACAGAAGCATACAGTCTAGATCACATGAAGTCATTATTGCCCTCTACTCCTCTTTGGTCAGACCTCATCTTGAATACTGTGTGCAGTTTTAGGCGCCACATTTTAAAAAAGGCATCAACAAACTGGAGCAAGTTCAGAGAAGAGCGACCAGAATGGAAACCGGTCTGCAAACCATGTCTTGAGGATGACGATTGGACCTCAGGAATTTTAGACTGGATTTAAGTCAGCCGACACCCTATTCTGGGTTTCTAAGTGTTTCTGCTAATGTTCACACTTGATTTTGTTGGTCTATTCAGTTTTTTGTGTGGTCAGCCAGACCCGGCTGGGGCTGTGCTGAATTTCCACTCTTATTTATCTGTATTTGCCAATTTGCTTTTTGTCCCCTATTAGATTGGCCTCTTTTTGCTCTGTCTCAGAATATTTCAGAGTGCTGATATAGTGGGAGAAGTCTTGTGACTTCAGGGTTAATTTTGTTATCAGAAGTGTTGGACATTATTTTTGTAGGGTTTTTGGCAGATTGCAGACAGTGTCTTTCCTTTCCTGTCCTTTCTAGTTAGTTTGGGCCCCATCATTTTCTCAGCCTATTTTCCTGCCTGTGTTTGTGTTTTCATCTTGTTTCACCGTCAATACATGTGTGGGGGCTGTCTTTCCTTTGGGGTCTGCTATGGGGCAGTTAGTTTTCCCCTTTCTTGCTTTAGGCTTATTTAGTCCTCCGGCTGTGACGAGGCATCTAGGATCATCGTAGGAATGCTCCACGGCTCCTGCTAGTTGTTGTGGTTAGGATCAGGGATCTGCAATCTGCATAGTTACCAACCTCTCTGTTTTTTTCTGGGACTTAGCTTGTTTTGCTTTTTCCTCCTCGGTGACCCATTCATAACAGAATCACCAGTCATACCGCAGATTCTAGAGTACTCAAAAGCAGGAAAAGGTTGTTAAAAAAAAAAAAGTGTCAGAATTTTTTTTTTTTTTATGTATGTTTCCTCTTTTTCTCTGGGGCCGTAGGAGGATTTTTTTTTCCCTAATGGAGATTAAGCAATTGTCTGATCGTGTGGAGCAACTTGCTGCTGAAGTGCGGGGAATTTCCACCTACCTCATTCAGTCACATGCTGCTGAACCCACGATTCCTACTCCTGATGTGTTTTCTGGGGATCAGTCTAAATTTCTGAATTTTAAGAATAATTGCAAATTATTTCTTGCCTTGGGGAGCTCTGCGCAGCAGGTAAAAATTGTCATCTCCTTGCTGCGCGGCGATCCCCAGGATTGGGCTTTTTCTCTTACACCTGAAAATCCTATTCTGAATAATGTGGATGCATTTTTTCAGGCCTTGGGGTTGTTGTATGATGAACCTAATGCTGTTGATCAAGCTGAGAGAACTCTGTTGGCCTTAAACCAGGGTCAGGATTCTGCAGAGTTATACTGTCAAAAATTCCGAAAGTGTGCGGTCCTTACTACATGGAATGATAATGCCTTGGCAGCTCTCTTTCGGAAGGGTTTATCAGAGACTGTAAAAGATGTTATGGTGGGATTTCCTGTTCCCTCTGGTCTGGATGATTCTATGTCATTAGCCATTCAAGTTGATCGGCGTTTACGTGAACGTACAACTACACGGGAGGCGCTGCCACCTTTTGAACAAACGTCTGAACCTATGCAATGTGATGGGGTTTTGTCTAGGGCGCAACGTCAGGAGTTTAGAAGGCGTAATAAGCTGTGCTTTTTCTGTGGAGACGCCTCTCATACTATTTCTGTCCGCCCTAAACGAGAGAAACGTTTTGCACACACATTTGCTGTGGGCAGTATACAACCTAGGTTCCTTTTGGCAATTACTCTGATCTGCTCCTTATCCACGTTTTCCACTAAGGCTTTTGTGGATTCGGTAGCAGCGTTAAATCTGATGGATGTGGACTTTGCTAAACGGTGTGGTTTTTCCATGACGCCTCTGCGGACGCCTATTCCTTTGAGGGGTATTGATGCTACTCCTTTGGCGGAGAATAAACCCCAGTTTTGGACCCAGGTGATAATGCAAGTTACCCCAGACCACCAAGAAAATTGTAAATTTTTGTGCTGCATAATTTGCATGATACTATTGTTCTGGGTTTTCCCTGATTGCAAACTCATAATCCAGTTTTGGATTGGAAATCTGGGACTGTGGTGAGTTGGGGTTGTCAGTGTGTTCTTAGGGATGCTCCTGTTTTCTCCACCTCTCCTCAGTCTCATGATATTCCTGATTATCTGGACGATTTTTCTGATGTATTTAGTGAGAGTAAGTCTGCGTCTTTGCCTCCTCACAGGAGTTACGACTGTGCAACTGAGTTGATGCCTGGGTGTAAATTTCCCAAGGTTCGGCTTTTCAACTTATCAGTACCCGAGCATGATGCTATGGAGGAATTTCAGGAGGATAAACCTGAGCGTTGCCCTATGGGAAAATTGTATGTTCCTGACCAGTGGAGAAAGAGAGTGATGTCTGAAATTCATTGCTCTGCATTGGCTGGTCATCCAGGTATTTTTGGTACCAGAGATTTGGTGAGTCGGTCTTTTTGGTGGCCTGCCTTATCTCGTGATGTCAGGAATTTTGTACAGTCCTGTGGGACTTGTTCTCGGTCTAAACCCTGTTCTCGTTCTAGTGGGTTGCTGATGCCCCTGCCGGTGCCTAAGAGGCCATGGACCCATATCTCAATGGATTTTATTTCTGATCTTCCTGTCTCTCAGAGAATGACTGTTATCTGGGTGATTTGTGATAGATTTTCGAAGATGGTCCATCTTGTACCACTCCCAAAGATGCCATCTTCCGCTGAGTTGGTGCCCTTGTTTTTACAACAGGTGGTTCGGTTACATGGGATTCCTGAGAACATTGTGTCCGACAGAGGAGTCCAGTTTGTTTCCAGATTCTGGAAAGCCTTTTGTTCCAATCTGGGAATTCAGTTATCCTTCTCCGCGTTTCATCCCCAGACCAATGGACAGACTGAGAGAACAAACCAGACCCTGGAGTCTTATTTAAGATGTTTTATATCTGCTGATCAGGATGATTGGGTCTCATTTTTTCCCTTGGCCGAATTCGCGTTGAACAATAGAGCTAGTTCTGCCACTTTGATGTCACCCTTTTTCTGTAATTTTGGGTTTCATCCTCGATTCTCTTCAGGGCAAGTGGAATCTTGGTGACCCATTCATAGCAGAACAGGCTGCCACGAGAGGTGGTGAGTTCTTCAATAGAAGTCTTCAAACAGAGGCTGGACAGACATCTGTCTGGGTTGATTTAGCGAATCCTGCTTTGAGCAGGGGGTTGGACCAGATGGCCCAGGAGGTCACTTCCAACTCTACGGTTCTATGATTCTGTAAAGGCATCGCTGCATTATAAAGGCATCGCTGCATGTATAAAGGCATCGCTGCATGTATAAAGGCATCGCTGCATGTATAAAGGCATCGCTGCATGTATAAAGGCATCGCTGCATGTATAAAGGCATCGCTGCACGTATAAAGGCATCACTCCATTATAAAGGCATCGCTCCATGTATAAAGGCATCGCTGCATGCAAAAAGGCATCGCTGCATGCAAAAAGGCATCGCTGCAGGTATAAAGGCATCGCTGCATGTATAAAGGCATCGATGCATGTATAAAGGCACCGCTGCATGTATAAAGGCATCACAGCATGTTTAAAGGCATCGCAGCAGGTATAAAGGCATCGCTGTATGTATAAAGGCATCGCTGTATGTATAAAGGCATCGCTGTATGTATAAAGGCATCGCTGCATGTATAAAGGCATCGCTGCATGTATAAAGGCATCGCTGCATACATAAAGGAATCGCTGCATGTATAAAGGCATCGCTGCATGTATAAAGGCATCGCTGTATGTATAAAGGCATCGCTGCATGTATAAAGGCATCGCTGTATGTATAAAGGCATCGCTGCATGTATAAAGGCATCGTTGCATGTATAAAGGCATCGCTGCACGTATAAAGGCATCACTTCATTATAAAGGCATCGCTGCATACATAAAGGAATCGCTGCATGTATAAAGGCATCGCTGCATGTATAAAGGCATCGCTGTATGTATAAAGGCATCGCTCCATGTATAAAGGCATCGCTGCATGTATAAAGGCATCGCTGCATGCAAAAAGGCATCGCTGCAGGTATAAAGGCATCGCTGCATGTATAAAGGCATCGATGCATGTATAAAGGCATCACTGCATGTATAAAGGCATCGCTGCATGTATAAAGGCACCGCTGCATGTATAAAGGCATCACAGCATGTTTAAAGGCATCGCAGCAGGTATAAAGGCACCGCTGCATGTATAAAGGCATCGCAGCAGGTATAAAGGCACCGCTGCATGTGTAAAGGCACCGCTGCATGTATAAAGGCATCACAGCATGTTTAAAGGCATCGCTGCAGGTATAAAGGCATCGCTGCATGTATAAAGGCACCGCTGCATGTATAAAGGCATCACAGCATGTATAAAGGTATCGCTGCAGGTATAAAGGCACCGCTGCATGTGTAAAGGCACCGCTGCATGTATAAAGGCACCGCTGCATGTGTAAAGGCATCGCTGCATGTGTAAAGGCACCGCTGCATGTGTAAAGGCACCGCTGCATATGTAAAGGCACCGCTGCATGTATAATGGCACCGCTGCATGTATAAAGGCACCGCTTCATGTATAAAGGCACCGCTTCATGTATAAAGGCACCGCTGCATGTATAAAGGCATCGCTGCATGTACAAAGGCATCGATGCATGTATAAAGGCACCGCTGCATGTATAAAGGCATTGATGCATGTATAAAGGCATCGCTGCAGGTATAAAGGCATCGCTGCAGGTATAAAGGCATCGCTGCAGGTATAAAGGCATCGCTGCAGGTATAAAGGCATCGCTGCATGTATAAAGGCATCGATGCATGTATAAAGGCATCGCTGCAGGTATAAAGGCATCGCTGCAGGTATAAAGGCATCGCTGCAGGTATAAAGGCATCGATGCATGTATAAAGGCATCGCTGCAGGTATAAAGGCATCGCTGCATGTATAAAGGCATCGCTACAGGTATAAAGGCATCGCTGCATGTATAAAGGCATCGCTACAGGTATAAAGGCATCGCTGCATGTATAAAGGCATCGCTGCAGGTATAAAGGCATCGCTGCAGGTATAAAGGCATCGCTGCAGGTATAAAGGCATCGATGCATGTATAAAGGCATCGCTGCAGGTATAAAGGCATCGCTGCAGGTATAAAGGCATCGATGCATGTATAAAGGCATCGCTGCAGGTATAAAGGCATCGCTGCATGTATAAAGGCATCGCTACAGGTATAAAGGCATCGCTGCATGTATAAAGGCATCGCTGCAGGTATAAAGGCACCGCTGCAGGTATAAAGGCACCGCTGCAGGTATAAAGGCATCGCTGCAGGTATAAAGGCATCGCTGCATGTATAAAGGCATCGCTACAGGTATAAAGGCACCGCTACAGGTATAAAGGCATCGCTGCAGGTATAAAGGCATCGCTGCAGGTATAAAGGCATCGCTGCAGGTATAAAGGTATCGCTGCATGTATAAAGGCATCGCTGCATGTATAAAGGCATCGCTGCATGTATAAAGGCATCGCTGCATGTATAAAGGCATCGCTGCATGTATAAAGGCATCGATGCATGTATAAAGGCATCGCTGCAGGTATAAAGGCATCGCTGCAGGTATAAAGGCATCGCTGCATGTATAAAGGCATCGCTGCATGTATAAAGGCATCGCTGCATGTATAAAGGCATCGATGCATGTATAAAGGCATCGCTGCAGGTATAAAGGCATCGCTGCAGGTATAAAGGCATCGCTGCATGTATAAAGGCATCGATGCATGTATAAAGGCATCGCTGCAGGTATAAAGGCATCGCTGCATGTATAAAGGCATCGCTGCAGGTATAAAGGCATCGCTGCATGTATAAAGGCATCGATGCATGTATAAAGGCATCGATGCATGTATAAAGGCATCGCTGCAGGTATAAAGGCATCGCTGCAGGTATAAAGGCATCGATGCATGTATAAAGGCATCGCTGCAGGTATAAAGGCATCGCTGCATGTATAAAGGCATCGCTGCATGTATAAAGGCATCGCTGCATGTATAAAGGCATCGCTGCAGGTATAAAGGCATCGCTGCAGGTATAAAGGCATCGATGCATGTATAAAGGCATCGCTGCAGGTATAAAGGCATCGCTGCATGTATAAAGGCATCGCTGCAGGTATAAAGGCATCGCTGCATGTATAAAGGCATCGCTGCATGTATAAAGGCATCGCTCCATAGCGCAGGAGACGTTCCTATAATCCACCCTATAGATTTCATCTGAAGACATGATAAATGGGGCAGTCCATGTACTCACATGCACAGGTCATCCTCACAGCTCGCCGTGTAGGGCAGCGGGCTCACAAACTCATGGCAGCTCTGAAATGGAGCCTGAAGTAGGGACGCACAGAGAGCGCGGGCCGCCTACGAGGAAACAAAGCCGCCATCATCACTGACTGTACCCAGAAATGTAATCCAGACCTATGATGAAGACTGCTGATCTGCAGCACCACGATGGAAACGTGGAAGAATGGAGATGCCACAATGGAGACACGTTTCCTTTGTTTCATCCTTTGCAGATCAGTATCAACATTTACAAAACCTCTGGATTCTCCTTTCTAGAGTCAGAGCCTCGTGCAGAAGTTCCGACACCTCCAGCCTTAGCCACTGTCACTGAGGTTACTAATGGCCTCCTGAAGATGCCAAATGCAGGATTCACCAACCACTGATGTGCTTGATGCATAGCTACTGGGAGGACGGAGAGGGCAGGGGCTCATCTAGAGCCATCACCACCCTACACTGTATTGGTATGCACGACACTACAATGAGTCACTGGTTCACTTTGGGCCTACAGAACAGCAAAGACACGTCGTGGAGGAGGCCATGTCATCACGCTGCTCTGCCCACCCTTTCATCCTGTCTGTCGAGGGACTCTACATGATTAGGTGAGTATAAGATGGTTTATTTCTTAATTTTAATATTACTTCTGGTGCCTGACTACTGTGGACTATTATACAGTGTGGGGACCATAATTCAGTTCAGGTAGGGAAACTGGGAGCCATCATACAGAATGGGGGGCTGCTGGGGACCATCTAACAAAGTGGGGGGCTGCTGGGGGCCATCACACAGGGAGGGAAGATGATGGAAGGATACTGGGAGTCATCATACAGAATGGGGGGGGGGCTGCTGGGGGTCACCATACAGAGTGGGAGGCTACTGGGGGTCATCACACAGAGTGGGAGGCTACTGGGGGGACATCTTACAGAGTGAGAGGCTACTGGGGGCCATCATTCAGAGTGGGGGGCTTATGGGGGCCATCATACAGAGTGGGAGGCTACTGGTGGCCATCAAATAGATTGGGAAGATACTGGAGGCCATCATACAGAGTGAGAGGCTACTGGAGGCCATCATACAGAGTGCGAGGCTACTGGCTGACATCATTCAGAGTGGGAGGCTACTGAGGGACATCATATAGAGTGGGAGGCTATTGGGGGCCATCATACAGAATGGGGGGCTGCTGTGGGCCATCATACAGAATGGGGGGCTGCTGTGGGCCATCATACAGAGTGGGAGGCTTCTGGGGGACATCATTCAGAGTGGGAGGCTACTGGGGGCCATCATACAGAGTGGGAGGATACTGGGGGCCATCATACAGAGTGGGAGGCTACTGCAGGCCATCATACAGAATGGGGGGCTGCTGTGGGCCATCATACAGAGTGGGAGGCTACTGGGGGCCTTCATACAGAGTGGGGGGCTGCTGCTGGCCATCTAACAGAGTGGGAGGCTGCTGGGGGCCATTATTCAGAGTGGGAGGCTACTGGGGGTCATCACACAGAGTGGGAGGCTACTGGGGGCCATCACAGAGAGTGGGAGGCTACTGGGGGACATCTTACAGAGTGAGAGGCTACTGGGGGCCATCATTCAGAGTGGGGGTGCTTATGGGGGCCATCATACAGAGTGGGAGGCTACTGGTGGCCATCAAATAGATTGGGAAGATACTGGAGGCCATCATACAGAGTGGGAGGCTACTGGAGGCCATCATTCAGAGTGTGAGGCTACTGGCTGACATTATTCAGAGTGGGAGGCTACTGGGGGCCATCATATAGAGTGGGAGGCTATTGGGGGCCATCATACAGAGTGGGAGGCTACTGGGGGCCATCATACAGAGTGGGAGGCTACTGGAGGCCATCATACAGAATGGGGGGCTGCTGTGGGCCATCATACAGAGTGGGAGGCTTCTGGGGGAACATCATTCAGAGTGGGAGGCTACTGGGGGCCATCATACAGAGTGGGAGGATACTGGGGGCCATCATACAGAGTGGGAGGCTACTGGTGGCCATCAAATAGATTGGGAAGATACTGGAGGCCATCATACAGAGTGGGAGGCTACTGGAGGCCATCATTCAGAGTGTGAGGCTACTGGCTGACATTATTCAGAGTGGGAGGCTACTGGGGGCCATCATATAGAGTGGGAGGCTATTGGGGGCCATCATACAGAGTGGGAGGCTACTGAGGGCCATCATACAGAGTGGGAGGCTACTGGAGGCCATCATACAGAATGGGGGGCTGCTGTGGGCCATCATACAGAGTGGGAGGCTTCTGGGGGAACATCATTCAGAGTGGGAGGCTACTGGGGGCCATCATACAGAGTGGGAGGATACTGGGGGCCATCATACAGAGTGGGAGGCTACTGGAGGCCATCATACAGAATGGGGGGCTGCTGTGGGCCATCATACAGAGTGGGAGGCTACTGGGGGCCATCATACAGAATGGGGGGCTGCTGCTGGCCATCTAACAGAGTGGGAGGCTGCTGGGGGCCATTATTCAGAGTGGGAGGCTACTGGGGGCCATCATACAGAGTGGAAGGATACTGGTGGCCATCATATAGATTGGTAGGATACTGGAGGCCATCATACAGAGTGGGAGGCTACTGGGGGCCATCATACAGAAAGGGAAGCTACTAGGGGACCACATTCAGAGTGGGAGGCTATTGGGGGCTATCACTCAGAGTGGGAGGCTACTGCAGCCATCATACAGAATGGGAGGCTACTGGAGGGCATCATAGAGAGTGTGAGGCTACTGGGGGACATCATACAGAGTGGGAGGCTACAGGGGGACATCATACAGAGTGGGAGGCTACTGGGGGACATCATACAGAATGGAGTGCTGATGGGTTCCATCATACAGATTGGGGGCTGCTGGGGCCCATCATACAGAGTGGTGGGCTGCCGGTGGCCATCATTCAGAGTGGGAGGCTACTGGGGGCCATCATACAAAGTGGGAGGATACTGGAGGCCATCATATAGATTGGGAGGATATTGGAGGCCATCATATAGAGTGGGAGGCTATTGGGGGCCATCTTACAGAGTGGGAGGCTACTGGGGGCCATCATACAGAGTGGGAGGCTACTGGGGGCCATCATACAAAGTGGGAGAATACTGGAGGCCAACATATAGATTTGGAGGATATTGGAGGCCATCATATAGAGTGGGAGGCTATTGGGGGCCAACATACAGAGTGGGAGGCTACTAGGGGACATCATACAGAGTGTGAGGCTACTGGAGGCCATCATACAGAATGGGGGGCTGCTGCGGGCCATCATACAGAGTGGGAGGCTACGGGGGGACATCATTCATAGTGGGAGGCTACTGGGGGCCATCATAGAGAGTGGGAGGCTACTGGGGGACATCATACATAGTGGGAGGCTACTGGGGGCCATCATACAGATTGGGGGCTGCTGCGGGCCATCATACAGAGTGGGGGTCTGCTGCTGGCCATCTAACAGAGTGGGAGGCTGCTGGGGGCCATCATTCACAATGGGGGCTTATGGGGGCCATCATACAGAGTGGGAGGCTACTAGGGGACATCATTCAGAGTGGGAGGGTACTGGGTGCCATCATATAGATTGGGAGGCTACTGGAGGCTATCATACAGAGTGGAAGGCTACTGGAGGCCATCATACAGAATGGGGGGCTGCTGCGGGCCATCATACAGAGTGGGAGGCTACTGGGGGACATCATTCAGAGTGGGAGGCTACTGAGGGCTATCATATAGAGTGGGAGGCTATTGGCGGCCATCATACAGAGTGGGAGGATACTGGGGGCCATCATACAGAGTGGGAGACTACTGAAGGCCATCATAGAAAGTGGGAGGCTACTGGAGGACATCATACAGAGTGGGAGGCTATTGGGGGCCATCATACAGAATGGGGGGATGCTGCGGGCCATCATACAGAGTGGGGGGGCTGCTGCTGGCCATCTAACAGAGTGGGAGGCTGCTGTGGTTCATCATTCAGAGTGGGTGGCTTAAGGGGGCCATAATACAGAGTGGGAGGCTACTGGGAGCCATCATACAGAGTGGGAGGATACTGGTGGCCATCATATAGATTGGGAGGATACTGGAGGCCATCATACAGAGTGGGAGGCTACTGGAGGCCATCATACAGAAAGGGAAGCTACTAGGGGACCACATTCAGAGTGGGAGGCTACTGGGGGCTATCATACAGAGTGGGAGGCTATTGGGTGCCATCATACAGAGTGGAAGGCTACTGGGGGCCATCATACAGAGTGTGGGGCTACTGGGGGACATCATACAGAGTGGGAGGCTACTGGGGGACATCATAAAGAATGGGGTGCTGATGGGTTCCATCATACAGATTGGGGGCTTATGGAGGCCATCATACAGAGTGGGGGGCTGCTTGAGGCCATCATACAGAATGGGAGGCTGCTGGAGGCCATCATACAGAGTGGGAGGCTACTGGGGGTCATACAGAGTGGTGGGCTGCCGGGGGCCATCATTCAGAGTGGGGAGCTTATGGGGGCCATCATACAGAGTGTGAGGCTACTGGGGGCCATCATACAAAGTGGGAGGATACTGAAGGCCATCATATAGCATCATATAGATCATATAGATTGGGAGGATATTGGAGGCCATGATACAGAGTGGGAGGCAATTGGAGGCCATCACACAGAGTGGGAGGCTACGGGGGACATCTGTTATGAACTCATTTTATGCTCCACCATTTGAGAGTTCTCCTTCCGTTCTCCCTCTGGTGGTGACAGGAGTTAGTGAGGTTGGTTTAAGTGGTAGTGATCTGCCACCTGATGAGGAGGATAACGATTGGATCTCTGGAGTATCAGACTGGATATAAGACAGCCGACACCCTATCCTGGTGCTGGTGATTCAGTCTGCTTCTCAGGTCTTGGACTTCAGCTCTCTTCCAGTCTTCTCAAGTTAAGTTTGTTTTTTGCTAATGTTCACACTTGCGCTTGTTGGTCAATTCAGTTTCTTATGTGATCCGCCTGCCCCTGCTGGGGCTATGCTCCTATTTATCTGTATTTGCCAATCTGCCTTTTTTTGTCCCTTATTAGATTGGCCTCTTTTTGCTCTGTCTCAGAATTTTTCAGAGTGCTGATATAGTGGGAGAAGTCTAGTGACTTCGGGGTTAATTTTGCTATCAGAAGTGTTGGACATTATTTTGGTAGTTTTTTTTTTTTGGCAGATTGCAGACAGTATCTTTCCTTTCCTGTCCTTTCTAATTAGTCGGGCCCCATCGTTTGCTCAGCCTATTTTCCTGCCTTTGTTTGTATTTTCATCTTGTTTCACCGTCAATACGTGTGGGGGGCTGTCTTTTCTTTGGGGTCTGCTCTGGGGAAGTTAGTTTTCCTCTTTTCCTGCTTTAGGCTTATGTAGCTCTACGGTTGTGACGAGGCGTCTAGGACCATCGTAGGAACGCTCCAAGACTGCTGCTAGTTGTGTGGTTAAGATCAGGGATCTGCAATCTGCATAGATACCAACTTCTCTTGTTTTCTGAGACTTAGCTTGCTGGGTTTTTTTTCCTCCTCGGTGACCCATTCATAACAGACATCATTCAGAGTGGGAGGCTACTGGGGGCCATCATACAGAATGGGGGGCTGCTGGAGATCATCATACAGAGTGGGGGGCTGCTGTAGGCCATCATACTGAGTGGGAGGCTACTGGGGGACATCATACAGAGTGGGAGGCTACTGGGGGCCATCATACAGAGTGGGAGGCTACTGGGGGCCATCATACAGAATGGGGGGCTGCTGGAGATCATCATACAGAGTGGGAGGCTACTGGGGGTCATCATACAGAGTGGGAGGCTACTGGGGGCCATCATACAGAGTGGGAGCTAATGGGGGCCATCGTACAGAACGAGGGGCTGATGGCAATCATACAGAGTAGGGGGCTGCTGGAGATCATCATACAGAGTGGAGGGCTGCTGGTGGTCATCATACAGAGTAGGAGGCTACTGGGGGTCATCATACAGTGTGTGGGTGGCTGCTGCTGGCCATCTTACAGAGTGGGGGACTGCTGGGGGTCATCATTCATAGTGAGGGGCTTATGGAGGCCATCATGCAGAGTGGGGGGCTGCTGGGGGCCATCATACAGAGTGGTGGGATGCTGCTGCTGGCCATCATACAGAGTGGGGGGCTGCTGGGGGTCATCATTCAGAGTGGGGGCTTATGGGAGCCATCATGCAGAGTGGGGGGCTGCTGGGGGCCATCATATAGATTGGGAGGATACTGATGGCCATCATATAAAGTGGGGGGCTGATGTGGGCCATCATACAGAGTAGGGGGCTGCTGGAGATCATCATACAGATTGGGGGGCTGTTGGAGGCCATCATACAGAGTAGGAGGCTACTGGGGGTCATCATACAGAGTAGTGAACTGCTGAAGGCCATCATATAGAGTGGGGGCTGCTGGAGGCCATCATCCAGAGAGTAATGATACTGGGGGCCATCATACAGAGTGGAAGGATACTGGGGGTCATACAGAGTGGGAGGATACTGGGGGCCATCATACAGAGTGTGGATCTGCTGAAGGCTATCATACAGAGTGGGGACTGCTGGGGGTCATCATACAGAGTAGGGGGCTGCTGGAGGCCATCATACAGAGAGGAAAGATGATGGAAGGATACTGGGGGTCATCATACAGAGTGGGGGGGCTGCTAGGGGCCATCATACAAAGTGAAAGGATACTGTGGGCAGCACGGTGGCTCAGTGGTTAGCGCTGCAGCCTTTCAGCGCTGGAGTCCTGGGTTCGAATCCCACCAAGGACAACATCTGCAAGGAGTTTGTATGTTCTCCCCGTGTTTGCGTGGGTTTCCTCCGGGCACTCCGGTTTCCTCCCACACTCCAAAGACATACTGATAGGGAATATAGATTGTGAGCCCCACCCGGGACAGTGATGAAAATGTGTGCAAACTGTAAAGCGCTGCGGAATATGTTAGCGCTATATAAAAATAAAGATTTATTTATCATACAAAGTGGGGGGCTGCTGGAGGCCATCATACAGAGTGGGGAACTGCAGGAGGCCATCATGCGGAGTGGAGGGGCTACTGGAGGCAATCATATAGAGTGTGAGGGCTGATGGAGGCCATCATACAGAGTGGGGGCTGCTGGAGGCTATCATACAGAGTGGGGGGCTTCTGGAGGTCTTCATACAGAGTGGGAGGCTGGTAGGGGCCATCATACAAAATGGGAGGCCATAATACAAGGTGGGGGCTACTGGAGTCCATCATACAGTATGGGGGCTACTGGGAAACAAAATTCAGTATAGGGGATTACTGGGGGTCGAATGAATCTACTTCTGACCCATCCACTAGTCAGCCACCTTTTTACGCCAGTCAACCTTTGACCTGTCCCCTACTCCTGTCTTCCATCCCATGACCAGTTCCCTACCTCTGTCCTCCATCCCATGACCAGTTTTCTACTCCTATCCTCCATCCCATGACCGGTTCCCTACTCCTATCCTCCATCACATGACCATTTCCCTACTCCTGTCCTCCATCCCATGACCAGTTCCCTACTCCTGTCCTCCATCCCATGACCAGTTCCCTACTCCTGTCCTCCATCCCATGACCAGTTCCCTACTCATGTCCTCCATTCCATGACCAGTTCCCTACTCCTATCCTCCATCACATGACCATTTCCCTACTCCTGTCCTCCATCCCATGACTAGTTCCCTACTTTTGTCCTCCATCACATAACCGGTTCCCTACTCCTGTCCTCCATCCCATGTTCGATTCCCTACTCCTGTCCTCCATCCCATGACCAGTTCTCTGCTCCTGTCCTCCATCCCATGACCAGTTCCCTACTCCTAGCCTCCATCCCATGACCAGTTCCCTACTCCTATCCTCCATCCTATGACCAGTTCCCTACTCCTATCCTCCATCCCATGACCAGTTCCCTACTCCTGTCCACCATCGCATGACCAGTTTCCTACTCCTATCCTCCATCGCATGACCAGTTCCCTACTTTTGTCCTCCATCACATAACCGGTTCCCTACTCCTGTCCTCCGTCCCATGATCGATTCCCTACTCCTGTCCTGTATCCCATGACCAGTTCCCTACTCCTGTCCTCCATCCCATGACCAGTTCCCTACTCCTATCCCCATCACATGACCAGTTCCCTACTTTTGTCCTCCATCACATAACCGGTTTCCTACTCCTGTCCTCCATCTGATGACCAGTTCCCAACTTCTGTCCCTTGTCCTCTGTCCAGTTCCCTATTTCAGCCTCCTGAACAGCCCTCTCCCCTTGCACTTTCCCCATACCCTGACCAGTTTCCTACTCCTACAACCTGTCCTTGAGGTGGATCCTGGGTGCCACAGACCTTGCCGCACCCTGGGGATGTACCTGTCTCTCCGGCTGTGGTAATGCTGCACATGGCGGCTCATAGGACAGAGGTGTTGAGGGGTTTATCCAGGATTTCTGAGGTAAGTCCTCCCTCCAGCTGTCCACAAACTCCTCGATGTTATCCGTCACCTTATCTGCAAAGAGGCAAGAACAAGAGCAAATGAAAGGTAATAATTTGCCTCCTGTGATAGATATATATGAAATAGAGAGATATGAGGCAGTTAGACAATATATAGATAGATAATTGCGCACCATAACTTGTCACCAGATCATCTTGGGGAATCCAGTTATTGTTTCCACATAGTCCCCGGGTTCTTCCTACATACTCCGGGCTCATCTTTAGATAAATGGCAGAAATTCCATCCCAGGTCAAGGAGAAAACATACAGTAGAGTGACAATGGTGTATTCGGAGAGACTTTGTATCCTCAGGGCTCCGCTAACATACGGCAGTTGAACCCTGAGGGAAGACACAACACATTTAGGTTGCGCCAGATACAAATTTCACCCTCCTCCCACGAGGAAATCACTCACCTGAGGTTATTGAGGAGTACAATATGGCTCTGTAACGTCACCTCCACAGAGCCACCAAAATACAGAGTGACGGAGCGAGCACACGAGTACGGGCGGGAGGCGCAGGATGGGTCATTTTGCACCTGTCACAGGTCAAGTCACATCAGAATTTAAGCACATGACACCAGTATGAAGGGCCGATCATTTCTAGGTTCCACATCATTCTATCATCATGCGTGAAGACAATGGGGGTCATTATGCTGTTGGGGTGGTGTATCTGTGTATAAGGGGCATTTTAGTTGACATCATACTCTATGAGAGCCATGAAAGAGATATTGTAGTGGGTTAGAAAACTAAGAATCTTCCAAAGAAGGAAAATTGTTGTGTAAGTACTAACACACATATCCCTCGACTTGTCTGTAAACATTAGAAGGTATGCACTTTTGTGACTGTGTAAATGCACTGTAATACCACCTGCTTCATCAAATGCACTGCTCAAAAGATTAAATTGAACACTTAAACAACACAATGTAACTCCAAGTCCATCACATTTCTGTGAAATCAACCTGTCCATTTATGAAGCAACACCGATTTGGGAATCAATTTCTCCTGCTGTTGTGCAAATGGAACAGACAATAGGTAGAAGTGATCAGCAATTAGCAAGACAATCCCTATAAAAGAGTGGTTCTGCAGGGGGAGACCACAGACCATTTCTCTGTTCCCATCCTTTTTGGCTGTCGTTTTGGACACTTTTGCATTTTGTCATTGCTCTCAACCCCAGAGGTACAGTAGCATGAGGCAGAAGTTGCACAGGTAGAGCAGCCCCTCCAGGATGGCACATCAGTGCAAGCTGTGGCAAGAAGGGAAGCTGTGTCTGTCAGCCCAATGTCCAGTAAGTAAAATTTAGCTTGCACTCTGTTTGAATTGTGAGGTGCCGGTGCAATGGACCAATTAGTCCCTCTCCCCACAGCAATATAGTTTAAATTCACCACACACTCATATGGATTTTATGCTGAATAGTATAAATTTTATTATATACAATTTTATGGGAGCAAACAAGAATATAAAAAACAATCATAAGAAAATAAAACAAAATATTCCCAATAAGCAAAATAACAAATAATCTTTATAATAGCACTAACATATTCCGCAGCGCTTTACAGTTTGCACACATTATCATCGCTGTCCCCGGATGGGGCTCACAATCTAAATTCCCTATCGGTATGTCTTTGGAACGTGGGAGGAAACCGGAGTACCTGGAGGAAACCCACGCAAACACAGGGAGAACATACAAACTCCTTGCAGATGTTGTCCTTGATGGGATTCAAACCCAGGACCCCAGCGCTGCAAGGCTGCAATGCTAACCACTGAGCCACCCAATTATACAACTATATACATAGTTTCATGTAGGTATGCACAGTGTTCTGGTATCACTCTGAGCCATTCATAAAAGAAGGAGAGATTATCTTAATCCAAGGGCAGATCATAGATAAGGTGCAGAAAAAGGAGGGGAGAGGGAAGATCTCCCTGTAGTGCCCAGAAGCGGCTGCAAAGAACAGCAATAAGATTAACATATATGTGTAAATACTGTCAGTAAATGAAAAGTGCCTAATACTGTAACACTGCTCTCATGTTAAATATAGGTAACCACCTAATGATGTTGGGAATCTGTAGAAATGATTAATATATGCATATTAATCTCTCCTTCTTTTATGAATGGCTCAGAGTGATACCAGAACACTGTGCATACGTACATGAAACTATGTATATATTTGTATATAATTAATTATATTTGTTATTTTGCTTATTGGGAATATTTTGTTTTATTTTCTTATGATTGTTTTTTATATTCTTGTTTGCTCCCATAAAATTGTATATAATAAAATTTATACTATTCAGCATAAAATCCATATGAGTGTGCGGTGAATTTAAACTATATAGCACAGTGTCCAGAGCATGGAGCAGGTACCAGGAGACAGGCCAGTACACCAGAAGACGTGGAGGGGGCCAAAGGAGGGCAACAACCCAGCAGCAGGACCGCTAGCTCTGTCTTTGTGAAAGGAGAAGCAGGAGGAGCAGTGCCAGAGCAAAATGACCTCCAGCAGTCCACTAACATCCATGTGTCTGCTCATATTGTCAGAAACAGATCTCATGAGGGCCCAAAGTCCACAAGTGTGAATGACATTTGCCACAGAACATCAAGATTGGCAGATTCAACATTGGCGCCCGGTGCTCTTTATGGATGAGAGCAGGTTCACACTGAGCACATGTGAAACACGTGACAGAGTCTGGAGACGGCATGTAGAATGTTCTGCTGCCTACAACATCCTCCAGCATGACCGCTTTGGAAGTGGGTCAATAATGATGTGGGGAGGCATTTCAGGAGTGCCGCATATCCCTCTATTGCTAACCAGAGATGCCCTTACTGCCATTAAGTACCGGGATGAGATCCTCAGACCCATTGTGAGACCATATGAAGGTGTACTGGACTCTCGGTTGCTTCTGACGCATGACAATGCTAGGCTTCGTGGGCAGAAAAGGTGTCAGCAGTTCCTACATGACGGAGGCATTGATGCTATGGACTGGTCTGCCCATTCCCCAGTCCTGAATCCAATCGAGCACATCTAGGACATCCTTTTTTGTTTCATGCACTAACGCCACGTTGCACGACAGACTGTCCAGGAGTTGACTGATTATTTAATCCAAGTCTGAGAGGAGATCCCTCAGGAGAACATCCATTGCCTCATCAGGACTATGGCCAGGTGTTGTTGGGAGATCAAACAGGCACGTGCAGGCCACACACACTACTGAGCATCATTTCCTTGTCTTGAGGCATTTCCACTGAAGTTGGATCAGCCTATAATTTGATTTTCCATTTTGATTTTGAGTATAATTTCAAAATCAGACCTCTATGGCATATTAATTGTGATTTACATTGATCATTTGTATGTTTTTTTTTGGTTCTCAACGCATTTCACTATGTAATGATTAAATTGTTGAAACTGGAACATTTCATTCAGTTATACCTAGGATGTGGCATTTTAGTGTTCCCTTTATTTTTTTGAGCAGTGTATATTTTAGAGGAGGAAGGACCAATTAGGACTTTGCGGTAGTGCGGTATGGATTTCTATGTCAGAGTTGCCATCACTGGTAGAATGGCTCAAGCTGGAGAGATCTAGGGAGAAGCTGCCATCACTGAGAGTAAACTGGAAAGACTGCTCCATATGCAGCAAAGCTGGGCAAACTGCAGTCTCCGGGCCACATCCAGCCCTCTGGCTGTTCTAGTTCAACTGGTGGGCTGAGACCGCTGAAGTGCTGAAATCGTGGCCCAAGTGCCGCACCATGCCCTTGCACGTTGCCTGTCTACCGCCACCCTCTGCCAGCTATATCACATTATCGAGATGCAGACAGCTTTGAATATATTAGCGGAGGACGGCGCCGCCAGCTCCTTCTTCCACCAATCAGTGTGTGAGACAGCAGACGCGATGATGTTACTTTATCGCATCAGCTATGCGTAGAGCCAGACAGGATCAGAGTGCCAGTGGAATGGGAGCGAGGGGAGTATGTGTCTTTTTTTTCATATGTGTATAGGATGGTTACATGTGGGGGCTCATACTATATATGAGGCTATGTGGGGGCTCGTACTGTATATAGGAAGCTATGTGGGGGCTCATACTGTATATAGGAAGTTATGTGGGGGCTCATACTGTATATAGGAGGTTCACATTGTATATAGTGAGGCAATGTGGGGGCTCATACTGTATATAGGAGACTATGTGGGGGCTCGTACTGTGTACAGGAGGCTATGTGAGGGCTCACAATGAATATAGTGAGGCAATGTGGAGGTCCATACTGTATGTAGAAGACTATGTGGGGGCTCATACTGAAAATAGGAGGCTATGTGGGGGCCCACAATGTATATAGTGAGGCAAGCTGGGGCCTCATACTGTATACAGGAGGCTATGTGAGGGCTCACAATGTCACAATGAATATAGTGAGGCAAGCTGGGGCCTCATACTGTATATAGGAGACTATGTGGGGGCTCATACTGTATATAGGAGGCTATGTGGGGGCTTACATTGTATATAGTGAGGCAATGTTGGGGCTCATATTGTATATAGAAGGCTTTGTGGGGGTTCACATTTTATGGGGGCTCATACTGTATACAGGAGGCTGTGTGGGATCATACTGTATATAGGAAGCTATGTGGGGGCTCATACAGTATACAGGAGGCTATGTGAGGGCTCACATTGTATATAAGAGACTATATGGGGGCTCATACTGTATACAGGATGCTGTGTGGGATCATACTGTATATAGGAAGCTGTGGGGGCCCATACTGTATATAGGATACTATGTGGGGGCTCATACTGTATATAGGAGGCTATGTGGGGGCTCACATTGTATATAGTGAGGCAATGTTGGGGCTCATACTGTATATAGAAGGTTATGTGGGGTTCACATTTTATGGGGGCTCATACTATATACAGGAAGCTATGTGGGGGCTCATACTTTATACAGGAGGCTATGTGAGGGCTCACATTGTAAATAAGAGACTATATGGGGGCTCATACTGTATACAGGAGGCTGTGTGGGCTCATACTGTATATAGGAAGGTATGTGGGGGCTCATACTGTATACAGGAGGCTATGTGAGGGCTCGCGTTGTATATAAGAGACTATATGGGAGATCATACTGTATACAGGAGGTTATGTGGGGGCTCATACTGTATACAGGAGACTATGTGGGGTTCACATTGTATATAGTGAGGCAATGTGGGGTTTCATACTGTATATAGGAGACTATGTGGGGGCTCATACTGTATACAGGAGGTTATGTGGGGGCTCATACTGTGTACAGGAGGCTATGTGGGGGATCACATTGCATATAGTGAGGCAATGTGGGGTTTCATACTGTATATAGGAGACTATGTGGGGGCTCATACTGTATATAGGAGATTGTGGGGGCTCATACTGTGTATAAGAGACTATGTGGGGGCTCATACTGTATATGAGGCTATGTGGGGGTTCATACTGTATATAGGAGACTATATGGGGGCTCATACTGTATATAGGAGACTATGTGGGGGCTCATACTGTATATAGGAGGTTCACCTTGTATATAGTGAGGCAATGTGGGGATTCATACTGTATATAGTGAGGCAATGTGGGGGCTCATACTGTATATAGGAGACAATGTGGGGGCTCATACTGTATATAGGAGGTTCACATTGCATATAGTGAGGCAATGTGGGGGCTCATACTGTATATAGGAGACTATGTGGGGGCTCATACTGTATATAGGAGGCTATGTGGGGCTCATACTGTATATAGGAGGCTATGTGGGGGCTCATACTGTATATAGGAGACTATGTGGGGGCTCATACTGTATATAGGAGACTATGTGGGGGCTCATACTGTATAAAGGAGACTATGTGGGGGCTCACAATGAATATAGTGAGGCAATGTGGAGGTCCATACTGTATGTAGAAGACTATGTGGGGGGCTCATACTGAAAATAGGAGGCTATGTGGGGGCCCACAATGTATATAGTGAGGCAATCTGGGGCCTCATACTGTATACAGGAGGCTATGTGAGGGCTCACAATGTCACAATGAATATAGTGAGGCAAGCTGGGGCCTCATACTGTATATAGGAGACTATGTGGGGGCTCATACTGTATATAGAAGGCTATGTGGGGGCTTACATTGTATATAGTGAGGCAATGTTGGGGCTCATGTTGTATATAGAAGGCTTTATGGGGGTTCACATTTTATGGGGGCTCATACTGTATACAGGAGGCTGTGTGGGATCATACTGTATATAGGAAGCTATGTGGGGGCTCATACAGTATACAGGAGGCTATGTGAGGGCTCACATTGTATATAAGAGACTATATGGGGGCTCATACTGTATACAGGATGCTGTGTGGGCTCATACTGTATATAGGAAGCTGTGGGGGCCCATACTGTATATAGGATACTATGTGGGGGCTCATACTGTATATAGGAGGCTATGTGGGGGCTCACATTGTATATAGTGAGGCAATGTTGGGGCTCATACTGTATATAGAAGGCTATGTGGGGTTCACATTTTATGGGGGCTCATACTATATACAGGAAGCTATGTGGGGGCTCATACTTTATACAGGAGGCTATGTGAGGGCTCACATTGTAAATAAGAGACTATATGGGGGCTCATACTGTATACAGGAGGCTGTGTGGGCTCATACTGTATATAGGAAGGTATGTGGGGGCTCATACTGTATACAGGAGGCTATGTGAGGGCTCGCGTTGTATATAAGAGACTATATGGGAGCTCATACTGTATACAGGAGGTTATGTGGGAGCTCATACTGTATACAGGAGACTATGTGGGGTTCACATTGTATATAGTGAGGCAATGTGGGGTTTCATACTGTATATAGGAGACTATGTGGGGGCTCATACTGTATACAGGAGGTTATGTAGGGGCTCATACTGTGTACAGGAGGCTATGTGGGGGATCACATTGTATATAGTGAGGCAATGTGGGGTTTCATACTGTATATAGGAGACTATGTGGGGGCTCATACTGTATATAGGAGATTGTGGGGGCTCATACTGTGTATAAGAGACTATGTGGGGGCTCATACTGTATATGAGGCTATGTGGGGGTTCATACTGTATATATAGGAGACTATATGGGGGCTCATACTGTATATAGGAGACTATGTGGGGGCTCATACTGTATATAGGAGGTTCACCTTGTATATAGTGAGGCAATGTGGGGGTTCATACTGTATATAGTGAGGCAATGTGGGGGCTCATACTGTATATAGGAGACAATGTGGGGGCTCATACTGTATATAGGAGGTTCACATTGCATATAGTGAGGCAATGTGGGGGCTCATACTGTATATAGGAGGCTATGTGGGGGCTCATACTATATATAGGAGGCTATGTGGGGGCTCATACTGTATATAGGAGGCTATGTGGGGGCTCATACTGTATATAGGAGAGTATGTGGGGGCTCAAACTGTATATAGGAGACTATGTGGGGGCTCATACTGTATAAAGGAGACTATGTGGGGGCTCATACTGTATAAAGGAGACAATGTGGGGGCTCATACTGTATACAGGAGTGCATGTGGGGGCTCATACTGTATATAGGAGACTATGTGGGGGCTCATACTGTATATAGGAGGTTCACATTGTATATAGTGAGGCAATGTGGGGGCTCATACTGTATATAGGAGACTATGTGGGGGCTCATACTATATATAGGAGGTTCACATTGTATATAGTGAGGCAATGTTAGGGCTCATATTGTATATAGGAGACTATGTGGGGGCTCATACTGTATATAGGAGACTATGTGGGGGCTCATACTGTATATATGAGGTTCACATTGTATATAGTGAGGCAATGTGGGGGCTCATACTGTATATAGGAGACTATGTGGGGGCTTATACTATATATAGGAGGTTCACATTGTATATAGTGAGGCAATGTTGGGGCTCATACTGTATATAAGAGACTATGTGGGGGCTCATACTGTATATAGGAGACTATGTGGGGGCTCATACTGTATATAGGAGGTTCACATTGTATATAGTGAGGCAATTTGGGGGCTCATACTGTATATAGGAGACTATGTGGGGGATCATACTGTATATAGGAGACTATGTGGGGGCTCATACTGTATATTGGAGGTTCACATTGTATATAGTGAGGCAATGTGGGGGCTCATACTGTATATAGGAGACTATGTGGGGGCTCATACTGTATATAGGAGATTGTGGGGGCTCATACTGTGTATAAGAGACTATGTGGGGGTTCATACTGTATATGAGGCTATGTGGGGGTTCATACTGTATATAGGAGACTATATGGGGGCTCATACTGTATATAGGAGACTATGTGGGTGATCACATTGTATATAGTGAGGCAATGTGGGGTTTCATACTGTATATAGGAGACTATGTGGGGGCTCATACTGTATATAGGAGATTGTGGGGGCTCATACTGTGTATAAGAGACTATGTGGGGGCTCATACTGTATATGAGGCTATGTGGGGGTTCATACTGTATATAGGAGACTATATGGGGGCTCATACTGTATATAGGAGACTATGTGGGGGCTCATACTGTATATAGGAGGTTAACCTTGTATATAGTGAGGCAATGTGGGGGTTCATACTGTATATAGTGAGGCAATGTGGGGGCTCATACTGTATATAGGAGACAATGTGGGGGCTCATACTGTATATAGGAGGTTCACATTGCATATAGTGAGGCAATGTGGGGGCTCATACTGTATATAGGAGAGTATGTGGGGGCTCATACTGTATATAGGAGACTATGTGGGGGCTCATACTGTATAAAGGAGACTATGTGGGGGCTCATACTGTATATAGGAGTGCATGTGGGGGCTCATACTGTATATAGGAGACTATGTGGGGGCTCATACTGTATATAGCAGGTTCACATTATATATAGTGAGGCAATGTGGGGGCTCATACTGTATATAGGAGACTATGTGGGGCTCATACTATATATAGGAGGTTCACATTGTATATAGTGAGGCAATGTTGGGGCTCATACTGTATATAGGAGACTATGTGGGGGCTCATACTGTATATAGGAGACTATGTGGGGGCTCATACTATATATAGGAGGTTCACATTGTATATAGTGAGGCAATGTGGGGGTTCATACTGTATATAGGAGACTATGTGGGGGCTCATACTGTATATAGGAGACTATGTGGGGGCTCATACTGTATATAGGAGACTATGTGGGGGCTCATACTGTATATAGGAGGTTCACATTGTATATAGTGAGGCAATGTGGGGGCTCATACTGTATATAGGAGACTATGTGGGGGCTCATACTGTATATAGGAGACTATGTGGGGGCTCATACTGTATATAGGAGGTTCACATTGTATATAGTGAGGCAATGTGGGGGCTCATACTGTATATAGGAGACTATGTGGGGGCTCATACTGTATATAGGAGGCTGTGTGGGGGCTCATACAGTATATAGGAGGCTATGTGGGGGCTCATACTGTATATAGGAGACTATGTGGGGGCTCATACTGTATATAGGAGGCTATGTGGGGGCTCATACTGTATACAGGAGGCAATGTGGGGTGCTCATACTGTATATAGGACACTATGTGGGGGCTCATACTGTATATAGGAGGCTATGTGGGGCTCATACTGTATATACGAGACTATGTGGGGGCTCATACTGTATATAGGAGGCAATGTGGGGGCTCATACTGTATACAGGAGGCTATGTGGGGCTCATACTGTATACAGGAGGCTATGTGCGGGCTCATATTGTATACAGGAGGCTATGTGGGGCTCATACTGTATACAGGAGACTATGTGGGGGCTCATACTGTATACAGGAGGCTGTGTGGGGGCTCATACTGTATACAGGAGACTATGTGGGGGCTCATACTGTATACAGGAGGCTGTGTGAACGCTCATATGGTATGCAGGGAACGTGTGCGGGCTAAAACAGTATATAAAGGGATGTAAGCACGCTTAATTCTGGCAATTATTAAGTGATACAATTAAGAGGAGTATTAAATAATTAATTTCAGCCTATTGGTTGGGCCCTGTACAACAGTCGTGGTCTCTCATGTGGCCCCTCTGGAAAATGAATTGCTCCCCCCTGCTACGGAGGGATCCGGGGAGCAGTAGTGTCTGCTCCCTCCGTCCTCATGTCATACATTGTCACTCACACACATTTTCCACTGTATACACTGACTGCCGCTGACCCGGTCTGAGAGCAGGTCTCTCGCCACCAGAAAATAGTGCAATGCACAAAAGCCAATGAGATGCAATGTGCATCATCCTATCCATGTTATTTATGGTGGTCAGCGCATTGTGCACCATATCTAATGTACAGCATCACAAAGGGTCTCATGGCCATTGCAACCAAAAAGGAGACGTAAATGTGTCATGGGACCAGATGTCACCTAGCACAATACACAGCTCACTAGTCATAGAGGATCTGCAGAAATGATGGGAGTTATAGTAGAAATGAAGAGAAGCTGCAGTCATCTGACCTGTATAGCAAAACTTTGCTCGTCTGGTTCTACGTGCCGTAGGAGATCATAGGTGAATTTTCCAGGGGAAAAAAAGTACAGCCCATCAAATGTCTCGTAATGATACTGCCCCCACGTTCGGCAGATGTTCTCCCGCTCCGGCCCTGTATTATATACTGAAATAAAAACAACACGTTAGCACATAAATGTAGACAAACAACACTCGTCAAGAGCACATACATGTGTCATGATCCCAGTGCAGGTTTTGAGCTGCACATCAGGGGTTAATGTCTTGAGCTCAGTGCAGGCTTTGACCTGCACACCTGGGGTTAATTATTGTGGCTTCTCTTTGGTTCAGGCGGAGCTTTTTATTGCCCTGAGATACTCCAATCCCTGCCAGTTATACTTTTGCCTTTGGCCGAGTGTGCTGACCCCTGTGTGCCTGTTCGTTGTCTTCTAGCTTGCTTATATGGTTCTGACCCGGTTCTGTCCCCCGTTGTGAGTTTGCCTGTTGATTCTGTACTGTATATCTGTTTCTCTGGTTTCTGACTTCTTGGCTACGTCTTGATTATCCGTTCTGTCTTGCCATTCGGTAATTGTCGTGCTATCTCGTGCTTTGACCCCGGCCTGATCTGGTTTATTTCCCTGTCTATGCCAATTAATAACTTTGTTCCGTAGTTACCATTCTAGGAGTTTTCCTGCAGCTCCTAGCTCTCTGGAGTTTAGGCCGTCAAGGGCACATACATGCACATAAACAACATTCGTCAAGAGCACATACATGTACACAAACAACACTCATCAAGAGCACATACATGCACACAAACAACACTCGTCAAGAGCACATACATGCACACAAACAACACTCGTCAAGAGCACATACATGCATACAAACAACACTCGTCAAGAGCACATACATGCACACAAACAACGTTCGTCAAGAGCACATACATGCACACAAACAACGTTCATCAAGAGCACATACATGCACACAAACAACACTCGTCAAGAGCACATACATGCACACAAACACTCGTCAAGAGCACATACATGCACACAAACAACACTCGTCAAGAGCACATACATGCACACAAACAACGTTCGTCAAGAGCACATACATGCACACAAACAATGTTCGTCAAGAGCACATACATGCACACAAACAACGTTCGTCAAGAGCACATACATGCACACAAACAACGTTCGTCAAGAGCACATACATGCACACAAACAACACTCGTCAAGAGCACATACATGCACACAAACAACATTCATCAAGAGCACATACATGCACACAAACAACACTCGTCAAGAGCACATACATGCACACAAACAACGTTCGTCAAGAGCACATACATGCACACAAACAACACTCGTCAAGAGCACATACATGCACACAAACACTCGTCAAGAGCACATACATGCACACAAACAACACTCGTCAAGAGCACATACATGCACACAAACAACGTTCGTCAAGAGCACATACATGCACACAAACAATGTTCGTCAAGAGCACATACATGCACACAAACAACGTTCGTCAAGAGCACATACATGCACACAAACAACGTTCGTCAAGAGCACATACATGCACACAAACAACACTCGTCAAGAGCACATACATGCACACAAACAACATTCATCAAGAGCACATACATGCACACAAACAACACTCGTCAAGAGCACATACATGCACACAAACAACGTTCGTCAAGAGCACATACATGCACACAAACAACGTTCGTCAAGAGCACATACATGCACACAAACAACACTCGTCAAGAGCACATACATGCACACAAACAACATTCATCAAGAGCACATACATGCACACAAACAACACTCGTCAAGAGCACATACATGCACACAAACAACGTTCGTCAAGAGCACATACATGCACACAAACAACACTCGTCAAGAGCACATACATGCACACAAACACTCGTCAAGAGCACATACATGCACACAAACAACACTCGTCAAGAGCACATACATGCACACAAACAACGTTCGTCAAGAGCACATACATGCACACAAACAATGTTCGTCAAGAGCACATACATGCACACAAACAACGTTCGTCAAGAGCACATACATGCACACAAACAACGTTCGTCAAGAGCACATACATGCACACAAACAACACTCGTCAAGAGCACATACATGCACACAAACAACATTCATCAAGAGCACATACATGCACACAAACAACACTCGTCAAGAGCACATACATGCACACAAACAACGTTCGTCAAGAGCACATACATGCACACAAACAAAGTTCGTCAAGAGCACATACATGCACACAAACAACACTCGTCAAGAGCACATACATGCACACAAACAACATTCATCAAGAGCACATACATGCACACAAACAACACTCGTCAAGAGCACATACATGCACACAAACAACGTTCGTCAAGAGCACATACATGCACACAAACAACGTTTGTCAAGAGCACATACATGCACACAAAGAATGTTTGTCAAAGGCACATACATGCACACAAACAACGTTCGTCAAGAGCACATACATGCACATAAACAACGTTCGTCAAGAGCACATACATGCACACAAACAACGTTCGTCAAGAGCACATACATGCACACAAACAACCTTCATCAAGAGCACATACATGCACACAAACAACGTTCGTCAAGAGCACATACATGCACACAAACAACTCTCGTCAAGAGCACATACATGCACACAAACAACGTTCGTCAAGAGCACATACATGCACATAAACAACGTTCGTCAAGAGCACATACATGCACATAAACAACGTTCGTCAAGAGCACATACATGCACACAAACAATGTTCGTCAGGAGCACATACATGCACACAAACAAGGTTCGTCAAGAGCACATACATGCACACAAACAACACTCGTCAAGAGCACATACATGCACACAAACAACACTCGTCAAGAGCACATACATGCACACAAACAACATTCGTCAAGAGCACATACATGCATACAAACAACACTCGTCAAGAGCACATACATGCACACAAACAACATTCGTCAAGAGCACATACATGCACACAAACAACATTCGTCAAGAGCACATACATGCACACAAACAAGGTTCGTCAAGAGCACATACATGCACACAAACAACGTTCGTCAAGAGCACATACATGCACACAAACAACACTCGTCAAGAGCACATACATGCACACAAACAACGTTCGTCAAGAGAACATACATGCACACAAACCGCGTTCGTCAAGAGCACATACATGCACACAACGTTCGTCAAGAGCACATACATGCACACAAACAACGTTCGTCAAGAGCACATGCACACAAACAACGTTCGTCAAGAGCACATACATGCACACAAACAACGTTCGTCAAGAGCACATACATGCACACAAACAACGTTCGTCAAGAGCACATACATGCACACAAACAACGTTCGTCAAGGGCACATACATGCACACAAACAACATTCGTCAAGAGCACATACATGCACACAAACAACACTCGTCAAGAGCACATACATGCACATAAACAACGTTCGTCAAGAGCACATACATGCACACAAACAACATTCTTCAAGAGCACATACATGTACACAAACAACACTCGTCAAGAGCACATACATGCACATAAACAACACTCGTCAAGATCACATACATGCACATAAACAACACTTGTCAAGAGCACATACATGCACATAAACAACGTTCGTCAAGGGCACATACATGCACATAAACAACATTTGTCAAGAGCACATACATGCACACAAACAACATTCGTCAAGAGCACATACATGCACATAAACAACATTCGTCAAGAGCACATACATGTACACAAACAACACTCGTCAAGAGCACATACGTGCACATAAACAACACTCGTCAAGAGCACATACATGCACATAAACAACACTCGTCAAGAGCACATACATGCACATAAACAACACTTGTCAAGAGCACATACATGCACATAAACAACGTTCGTCAAGGGCACATACATGCACATAAACAACGTTCGTCAAGGGCACATACATGCACATAAACATTCGTCAAGAGCACATACATGCACATAAACAACACTCGTCAAGAGCACATATATGTACATAAACAACACTCATCAAGAGCACATATATGTACATAAACAACACTCATCAAGAGCACATACATGTACACAAACAACACTTGTCAAGAGCACATACATGTGCAAAAACAACACTCGTCAAGAGCACATACATGCACATAAACAACGTTCGTCAAGGGCACATACATGCACATAAACAACGTTCGTCAAGGGCACATACATGCACATAAACATTCGTCAAGAGCACATACATGCACATAAACAACACTCGTCAAGAGCACATATATGTACATAAACAACACTCATCAAGAGCACATATATGTACATAAACAACACTCATCAAGAGCACATACATGCACACAAACAACACTCGTCAAGAGCACATACATGTGCAAAACAACATTCGTCAAGAGCACATACGTGCACATAAACAACACTCATTAAGAGCACATACATGCACACAAACAACATTCGTCAAGAGCACATACATGCACACAAACAACATTCGTCAAGAGCACATACATGCACACAAACAACATTCGTCAAGAGCACATGTACACAAATCGTCAAGAGCACAAACATGTACACAAACAACAGTCATCAAGAGTACATGTACACAAACACTCATCAAGAGCACATACATGCACATAAACAACATTCGTCAAGGGCACATACATGCACATAAACAACACTTGTCAAGAGCACATACATGCACATAAACAACGTTCGTCAAGGGCACATACATGCACATAAACAACGTTCGTCAAGGGCACATACATGCACATAAACATTCGTCAAGAGCACATACATGCACATAAACAACACTCGTCAAGAGCACATACATGCACACAAACAACACTCATCAAGAGCACATATATGTACATAAACAACACTCATCAAGAGCACATATATGTACATAAACAACACTCATCAAGAGCACATACATGTACACAAACAACACTTGTCAAGAGCACATACATGCACACAAACAACACTCGTCAAGAGCACATACATGCACATAAACAACACTCGTCAAGAGCACATATATGTACATAAACAACACTCATCAAGAGCACATATATGTACATAAACAACACTCATCAAGAGCACATACATGTACACAAACAACACTTGTCAAGAGCACATACATGCACACAAACAACACTCGTCAAGAGCACATACATGCACACAAACAACATTCGTCAAGAGCACATGTACACAAATCGTCAAGAGCACAAACATGTACACAAACAACAGTCATCAAGAGTACATGTACACAAACACTCATCAAGAGCACATACATGCACACAAACAATAATAATACAGTAGTTGGTACTTTTCTGAAAAAGGCCCAAAAAAAAAAAGACAAAGGGCCGGAACCCCAAGGTAAACAGTAGCTATAGCAATGAGGGGGATTTCTAAAGTATAACTTTTATTAAATCAAAATATAAAAAATGTAAACAACATTAGAGAAACAACACATACGACTGACCCCAATTACAGGCTCAGGTAGCCTAATACCTTTAAAAGAATCAAACAAGGAGAATAGGACTGATTGTCTCCCTGTATGCAGCAAATTTAGGAGTAGTAAAAAACAGGTGGAAAGTATGCACCACAAGGTAGCTTTCTATCCAGTATAATACCAGAAGGCAATGTATCCCCAACACTATTGTACAGCTAGCATAGGTCATATTTATTAAATCCATGGCCTATGCTGGGCCGGCTGACGTCGGCGCCATCAACCCCCAGCCTCCTCGCGTGGCTTCTCCCCGTCCCGCGTCACCGGCGCGGAGCGGGTCTGCGGCCTACACGGGGCCGTCAGTCTGGATTGCTGATATCATCGCTCAGAAAAAGAGCAAGGAGCGGGAGATCTGGGCAGCCCTCCGTGAGAAGGGGGAAACCGCCATGTCTGTCCCCCGGAGCCACGGGCGGCTTGTATATAACAATGTTGAGTGGGGCTACGGGTTTATTAAAGAAGCAGAGACTGGCCACAAAGTTTACAAAGTTTACCTCAATGCAGCCTCCATTAAGCATGGGAGAGCCCTGCAGATGGGGGACTGGGTGTCCTTCTACAAAGAGTACTGTCCCCGCGGCTACTATGTGGTAGCTATGATCGTGTACCCCGAAGAATACGGAACCCCGTAAAGGGGAGGTGGACTCCTGAGTCTCGGGCACTAAGGACACTTGTGGCTCAGGGACTGCCAGACATCCTGGGGGCTCCACGGCTGTGGAGTTCCCTTCTGCAGGCGGAGAAGATCGGCCATCAGGAGATGGCACGGAGCACCGTTGATGTTCATGGACTACCGGGACTGCTGTGCGCCGTTGCGCAGCTTAGGGGACTGTTCCGCGTCCCCTTGGGGTAAGAAACCCTATTCCTGATGGAGCCGGAATATGTTGGGGGTACTTTCCGCAAAGGAAGGGGGCGTTCTTGGGTTTACAAATTGTGTATACAAATGGGGGGGGAGTAAGTTAATAATGCTGGTAAAATAAATATTTAAAAGTATAAGTAATGAAAAGTAGTTAACGAATAATAATTTAAATGTTGCCAGAGAAGTTGGAATAGTTATTATGTAAAAATGTGTTCAAGAAGGTCCAAAATGTGAAGAGAAAGGAAATGCCTGCCATGATAAATCATAAAAGAAGGTATAGGATGGTTTGTGATTTGGGACAGACAGTGGTCCACAGGTCAGGTCCTAGGTGGGAGACACCCAAAACGAAAGAGGGGGGGGAATGATGACCTGGTAGGCCAGAGCCTCGGTCATTTCGCCCTAAAGCTAAAGATGGTTTTGGAAGCAGAAAAGTGGGGCAGAGTACCCGTCAAGGAGTCCGGGTGGTCCTACCCCAATGAATGGAAATTTTTATAGAGGCGTAAGCGCCTGCGGGTAGCCTTCAGGTTCTCGGAGCTTAATTGCTCCCGGCTCTGCCCAGCATCCCGTATAGAGTTATAGGGCTCCGGGCCCTGCTCGGCAACCGGCCACAGACAAAAGAAAGTGGGGAAGAAAAAAACGAAGGATATGGGATTGGCAGGGATGACAATGGTCAAAGGAAGGGAGTATGTAGGAGGGTGAACTTACATGTAGACCTGTCTGATGAAGAAGGAACATGTAAAATATGTTGTGTACACTGTTTGATGAGAATTCATATACATGTCTAAGAATTAGTAAAAGACGGTGTAGTACCAGGTTTCGGCCACTAGATGGAGACAAAGGATATTGAATAAAGGAACCTAACAGCAGCTGAAGTTGGGATACGCAGAGTCATGGTGGGCGGAGTTATGGGACTGAGAAGGGGATTTCCAGAGTAAGGAGATAAAAAGAAAGAGTCACAGGGGCAGGGCAGACACCCAGGAGGAGGAGACAGAAGACAGAAGAGCTCATGAGAAGACGAAGGAAGGAAGAGCTCAGGGGAGTCAGAGGAGAGAGATGGATACTCGGAGGGGGGTGGCCCTGGCAGGACAGCTGCTGACTAAAGGACGCCAGGGGTACCAAACGGCTGGACACCGAAGGGGCAGTAAGTGTCGCAGCAGGCAGACTCGGTCGGGGGAAACGCTGTGGCCGTGGGCCTAACGGCAGCCACGGTGGAAGAACCCAGGGTTCTTCGCCAAACAGGAGTAGGAGGAGGTGACAGGTACCCGGGACCAACGTGCAGAAGCTGTCATTTTGCTGTGGATGTCATGGAAGACACCCAATAAAGTGGACCTTATTGAACGAGTTTCTGGGTCTGTCTTCAGTTTGTCTCGCAGCCGAAAGGGACCACCCCCAGTCGGCACGCGTGCTACACTGCTATAGCAGGACACCTCTACTACAGGTCATCCCAGGCACTGCTGTTGGAGGTTAGCATTAGGAGGTCATTATATAGCATACTCACTTATTTGACATCTCGATCCAGATGCATTGAATCGGCTGCAGTCACAGAACTTCTTCTGCCAACACTCACCTCCATTAAAGCAGGACAGAACATCTAAGAAGTAAAAGAGGGATGTTACATAGAACTAACAACCCGCTGCAAGTAAATAAGAAAGCAATAGTGCACATAAATAACATTGGGGACTTAGTAAACGCCGCTTTTCATTAAAAAAAAAAATAAAAGCGTAAAATCGACCTGTGAATAACTCGCTCCTTGCCACCCAGCTGATGTCACTATTACATAACAGGGATCACAAGCTATGGTCTCTTCCCTTTCACTATCGTGATGTTCTGCACCCCCTGGAGACACGCAAGGTCAGCTTGGCACACTTTTACAGAGACACCCCTGTTCACGTGGGGACAGGAAGGCACTGGGAGTAAGAGGATGTGACCCATGAAGTCACTGACATGGCACCACACTCGCTCCAATCGTGACAGGCCGAGAGGACCTTTCACTAGCACCAGTGAAACAGAACCTTATCAGCCCAGTGCCACCAGTTCCTCGTTAGATATAAGCCTGGTCTCCTAACGGGATTAAATTGTGCCAGAAATCAGGCCCGGTAGCATGGAAAGTTAAAGCTGGCAACATGGACATGTGGATTCTTGGATCGAGATGAAAGAGCAGCCCAAGGTTAAATTGTATATTTAATCACCCTAAGGGCACATTAGACAACACACTGGTTACAGAACGATTATACATATACGGTACATTGGTCAGATATGCAAATACAGGAGATCGTACAAAAGTTATAAGCAGATGAATCATGTCAATTATCGGTTTGTTGTTCGACCATGTGTGCTGGTCCACATGGAGGCATGGGCTGCATGCTGATCCAGTTCCCTCCAGCACATTACATTATGTAGCCCCGATTAGAAGTGAACAGCAAGCATGACAAAGAGAGAGAGAGAGAGAGTGCATGGCAGCACAAGCATTTATCCCATTGGATGGTCACACCTTTTTTTCGCTCCCCCGAAGTGGCCTTATCCCTCTCCCCTGGATGTTTCAAGCTAAAATTCCCAAACTTATGAAGGTCATAACTTCCCTAAGAAAGGTCATTGGGCGGCGGTTCTGGCACCATCAGAACCGGTCGGGCCCACACATCTATTGGGAGACCAAGCACGTCTTTGCTGCCTAGCTTCTACTAGCCGTTCTGCATACCTCCCCATCCTGGGATGCTTGAATGGATTGTTACCCTGCAAGGAGTTCGGCCCTTTCCAGAGATCTTGAACTTGTAACCGGTGTGACATGACGAAATTTCCTTCTCACTGGACAAAACAACTACTCAAACTGGCCTCTGCAGGAGGTCATCTTTTAGGAGCTTGGATACTAGATGGTGTGTCTGGACGACCTACTTAGCCAGGTGTTATGTTACAGCAACCCATGCTGAAGGGGGACTGTAAGATGCAGTAAAATCCCCCATTCTTCAGACCTTCCAAACACTGTCAAGGTGTACCCAAATTCGGGATACTCCTAACCTCTAATAATAAAACCTTACTATGCGTGATAGTGATGTCCTGCATGAAGGAGGGCTGAGCAGGGCAGGGTCCCAAACATGGACAAACAGCTAGTGGGGAGCTTTTAAAATGTAATATTCATCTGAAAGGTAGGGAGACCACACCATTACCTGAATAAATGCACATCCCTAAAGCTCAATCGAAAAAAATGAACTGAGGCACAAGTTGGTATGCATGGAAAGTAGGAGCATGTTCACACTGGCCATCAAACAGATAAAATCCAACACAGAAACAAAATAAACAAGTAGCCTGCTGTACGTAAATAAGTAAAAGCAATAATGGCGTATAAAGAACATTGGGGACTTAGTAAACCCAGCTCCCCAATAGATGTGTGTCCATACTTGGGACCCGGTCCCGCTAATCCCTTATTCAGACGGGTCGTCACTATGACACAGGGTAAGGCTGTCATACTAGAGGTTAGGACCATCTCAAATTTGGGCATACTTTGACATTGGTGGGATGGCTTTTAAGATTTTTTTTTTTTAAATAAGAAACGGTGTTTACCAAGTAGCAAATGTTATTTCTATTTAGGTGAGCAGCCAATTATTTTCTGCGCTTCTTTATATGTTTTCCCCTCTGTAATCAGCTTCTTGATCAAAGTTCTTTCTCCTTCGTTGTGAGGTCTGGAACGGCCCAATGAGGAAAGGCTAAAAGCAGCAGGTGCACAATTTTCTGCCCTCCTCATACATAAGACCTATGATTGTTACCTGTTTCTTTTCACAATGATTGACCTCACTAATGAACTCCTGCAGACAGCTGGCCTGCAGGTGCGAGGCTGCAATGTTCTGCAGAGCTCTAGGGTGAATGCACATGTGAGCGCTAAGTCACTGAAGCTTTCTTTCCTGTCACTGGTTTGAGGTGTACAAGGTGAAAATTCTTTACAACTGTAAGAAGATGAGGCAAGATGGAATCAGCGGTGTGCGGTGCCCTTTAAGGCTGGAACTATCGGGGCTGTCATCTAGTCAGACAGCAGGGTGCGCGGGGCACTTAAGGGGGCCTGAGCGCGGGAACAGGGCAAGCTTGGCGGGAAGGCGACAGGAGACGGTTGACTCCCTCTCCGCAGCTCCTACTGACGATTCCCCTGCTTCCAGACCTCTGTGTACTGACTTGGAGATTACCCCTGACGTTATTGAGTTACCGTCTGTGAGCAAACCATTGAACGCTGTTGTTTTGCCTGGGAAACCGTTGCCACAGCCTTGAGACTACTCTGAGAGATCGCGGACTGTTGTGGCTAGTGAACGTGCTTGCGACCCGTGCCCGGCGCCATTCCTGGGACATTCATCCAGAGGATTGTTTCCATGCTACAGCGCATTAAAGACAAAGAGGACTGAATCCTTCGGCACTGTCAGGCGGCAGTGCTATTCCTTCCTGTGGAACAGAGCCAGAGACTTTGTGCACCATTTGCGACGTCACCGGGAGATATTCCAGCCTTCCTCCTGCCAGAACTTCAACCGATAAGTTCACTGTTTATTTTGCGTATTCTTGTTACCCCTTTTTCATCACCTCCCTGCGAGGAGTATAGCTGTTATCGATTGTTCAGTAAAAACTGTTAACCCCTTCTCTGTCTCCGGTTACTCACTGCATCAGACAAACTGCTTTCTCCTCTTACACAATAGTTTCTAGGAAATGGTTGAAAAGTGAGAAAGAATTACCTACAAAGTCCTTCTATATCCAGCTGCATTTTGTATAAGGTAAATGCTGTACAAGTTATGATCTCCTCTGTCATGACCACCATAGATCAGACCTGGACAAACTGTGGCCCAGGGACAGCTAACTGGATGGAATTACGTTTTGTGGGCACGTGTCTTTCCCAACCTCATGGTAAACAGCTGCCAGGAAGACTAAGAAGCTCGGGTTGCGGGGAGGTTAGCAGACCGGGTATACTCATCTCCTCCGTGGGTAGGACACAATTTTTTCTGCCAGCTGAGATTCATATGGGTCAAATGAAGGTGGACGTGTCTGCATTTCTGGACAATGGGGCGGGATATTTACTTGATCGACACTAGGTTCATCCAGGTCTGAGGCCTCAATCCACATACATTATTCAGACCCATACCCATTATTGCCATCAACTTCTCACTGGAGATGAGTGAACATCGTCGGCTCCCTACTTATTCGGCAAGCTATAGCGCTTACCGAACAAGCTGCAGCGGTAACCCGGATACCTGGAGCGCTCACGATAATCAGGTGTCCGGTGCCACAGCTGCATGTGTCGCCACTGTGACACCCACAATACATACATGGAGAGCCTGTTTGTTGTGTCTCCCCCAGCCGAGACACAGCTGCGGCACCGGTCACCCGATTATCGGGAGCGCTCCAGGTATCCGGGTTCCCGCTGCAGCTTTTTCAGTAAGCGCTATAGCTTGTCGAATAAGAACACAGGGGTATTTTAGTCAAGTCATCCAAGGGTTACATCTACAGGTAGGGGCCATGCACTCATCAGAAATTATGTGCTAGAAGGTCTGCCCTCTGTACAATCCTGTGGTTCATTGGCAGACTCAGGCAGTGGTAAAGTGGAGTGAGTATTGCCAAGGACGCTGCTTGGGTACCCGGTTTGCTAGGGTGGATACTCAGTCTATGCCGAAATACCTATCTGACTTTGGGAATGTTTTCTCAGAGCAGGGCTGCCAAGAACTACCTCCTCATCGTCCTTATGACTGCATTGTTAATCTTGTCCCTGGTGCCAAGCTGCCCAAAAGCAGACTATGTAATATCTCTGGTCCAGAGAGGCAGGCCATAAAGGACTGCTGGGTTACACCCCTGCCTAGATTTTTACAAACTCAATCAGATAACATTCTGCTCCCTTCTATCCCAGACCTCTTTAATCAGATTGTAGGAGCAAAAGTGACATGTGAAGAAACCAGATTATATCTTAATTACCCAGGCGAATATGTTTAGCAAACCAAGAAGAATTGACTTTTTATCTGCATGTTGGCTTTTGGATTTACGTGTTGATTCCTGGTGGGTCAAGAAAACAGATTTTTGCTTTTGTAAGCCTGGATTATTGACTTGTGAGCTGATATTTGATTTAAGATAGTGTGCTCTTATCCTTGATGGTTAGTGATATGCTAATTATACAGCCTGTCTAGCCCAGATAGTTTGTTGATTTTTAAAACAGGAGAAAAATCTAAGCAAATAGATTACATAATCAAACAATGCGACTTGGTCGTCACCATTCTTCCCCTTATCTGTGAGGGTGGACTGAAGGTCCCTGGGTAAATGTAAAAAATAGGTTAAATGCCTCTGTATAAAGAGACAGAGAGCAACACAGCCGGACATTCTGCAAAACACCCAACGGACGAGAGACAGGACTGCAGCCAATTAATCATGGCACCATCACAGGGGACATGGATCTATTATTCTATAGGAATACAGATCTGCTCCAATGACCATCACTGAACCATGGATACATTTGGAGCAAGCCAGAATTGGGACATGCTGGTCGCCTGGCTCCATGGAGATGTTTAGATAAGCCAAGTGGTGACACTCAGGTCAACTGGCTTTGGACCTTGTGTTGACTCTATGGACTGTCACCTCCCTATGCTTGTCATTACCTCCTCTGTGTGTGTGCATCACAGGTGGTGTAGCGACCCTGGAAGCTCTGACGTAACATCTATCATTATCCCGGCGAGTCAGAGGAAGGGTGAGACCCTGTAATGTCACCATCTTGGGGGTAATTGCTGGGATTGTTCTGTTTCCTATTGGGTGTTGTGGTTCAATAAAGCATTGCCACACTGTTTTACCCTCACCCTGTGTTGTCTGAGTAGCGTTATGCCCACGTTAACGGGAGAGCAGGCGTTAGGCAGGGCGATCCCTGGTCCATGCAGTTCCGGCTAGCGAACTTGGGTGCCCTCCGACCACCTGTTTCTCCACATGACATTTGTACAATTAAGGTCAGTTTTTAATATCCTACATAGCTTGACATTGTTAGCAAAGACTGATATCTTACTCTCAGTCCCATCCACAGGGTTATTAATAAAGATATGAATTTAGAAGAAAACACAGAACTCTAAGCAATTGCATTGTAACGGTGAAACAACTGTGCAGTACTGAACTATGGAAGAGACGACATCCATCACTAAAAAGAAAAGTGCGCATTTGAATTTATGGATGTGTGAAGCCTGATGAAGATCTTAAAGACCGAAATATCACACGATTGACTTGGAACGCAAATACACTAAAGCAATTCCACCATTACAACGCAATTGTTTGGAGAGCCATGATGTCTTCTCATTTGGGAACCAAGAAATGATATCCAACCTCTGCATCCTCACACATGTACATGAAGTGACATATTTCTCCAGTTTGTTACTCCTCATCAGCCCTAGGGATCAGTACACCACACCGGCTCATATAGGCTTGTTACTCCTCATCAGCCCTAGGGATCAGTACACCACACCGACTCATATAGGCTTGTTACTCCTCATCAGCCCTAGGGATCAGTACACCACACCGACTCATATAGGCTTGTTACTCCTCATCAGCACTAGTGATCAGTACACCACACCGGCTCATATAGGCTTGTTACTCCTCATCAGCACTAGTGATCAGTACACCTCACCGGCTCATATAGGCTTGTTACTCCTCATCAGCACTAGTGATCAGTACACCACACCGGCTCATATAGGCTTGTTACTCCTCATCAGCCCTAGGGATCAGTACACCACACCGACTCATATAGGCTTGTTACTCCTCATCAGCACTAGTGATCAGTACACCACACCGGCTATTATAGGCTTGTTACTCCTCATCAGCACTAGTGATCAGTACACCACACCGACTCATATAGGCTTGTTACTCCTCATCAGCCCTAGTGATCAGTACACCACACCGACTCATATAGGCTTGTTACTTCTCATCAGCACTAGTGATCAGTACACCTCACCGGCTCATATAGGTTTGTTACTCCTCATCAGCACTAGTGATCAGTACACCACACCGACTCATATAGGCTTGTTACTCCTCATCAGCACTAGTGATCAGTACACCACACCGACTCATATAGGTTTGTTACTCCTCATCAGCCCTAGTGATCAGTACACCTCACCGGCTCATATAGGTTTGTTACTCCTCATCAGCACTAGTGATCAGTACACCACACCGACTCATATAGGTTTGTTACTCCTCATCAGCCCTAGTGATCAGTACACCTCACCGGCTCATATAGGTTTGTTACTCCTCATCAGCCCTAGTGATCAGTACACCTCACGGGATCATATAGGCTTGTTACTCCTCATCAGCACTAGTGATCAGTACACCTCACCGACTCATATAGGCTTGTTACTCCTCATCAGCACTAGTGATCAGTACACCTCACCGGCTCATATAGGCTTGTTACTCCTCATCAGCACTAGTGATCAGTACACCACACCGACTCATATAGGCTTGTTACTCCTCATCAGCCCTAGTGATCAGTACACCTCACGGGATCATATAGGCTTGTTACTCCTCATCAGCACTAATGATCGGTACAACACACCGGCTCATATAGGCTTGTTACTCCTCATCAGCACTAGTGATCAGTACACCACACCGGCTCATATAGGCTTGTTACTCCTCATCAGCACTAGTGATCAGTACACCTCACCGGCTCATATAGGCTTGTTACTCCTCATCAGCACTAGTGATCAGTACACCACACCGACTCATATAGGCTTGTTACTCCTCATCAGCCCTAGTGATCAGTACACCTCACGGGATCATATAGGCTTGTTACTCCTCATCAGCACTAATGATCGGTACAACACACCGGCTCATATAGGCTTGTTACTCCTCATCAGCACTAGTGATCAGTACACCACACCGGCTCATATAGGCTTGTTACTCCTCATCAGCCCTAGTGATCAGTACACCTCACGGGATCATATAGGCTTGTTACTCCTCATCAGCACTAATGATCGGTACAACACACCGGCTCATATAGGCTTGTTACTCCTCATCAGCACTAGTGATTCAGTACACCACACCAGCTCATATAGGCTTGCTACTCCTCATCAGCACTAGTGATCAGTACACCACACCGGCTTATACAGGCTTGTTTCTCCTCATCAGCACTAGTGATCAGTACACTACACCGGCTTATACAGGCTTGTTACTCCTCATCAGCACTAGTGATCAGTACACCACACTGGCTCATATAGGCTTGTTACTCCTCATCAGCACTAGTGATTCAGTACACCACACCAGCTCATATAGGCTTGCTACTCCTCATCAGCACTAATGATCGGTACAACACACCGGCTCATATAGGCTTGTTACTCCTCATCAGCACTAGTGATTCAGTACACCACACCAGCTCATATAGGCTTGCTACTCCTCATCAGCACTAGTGATCAGTACACCACACCGGCTTATACAGGCTTGTTACTCCTCATCAGCACTAGTGATCAGTACACCACACTGGCTCATATAGGCTTGTTACTCCTCATCAGCACTAGTGATCAGTACACCACACCAGCTCATATAGGCTTGTTACTCCTCATCAGCACTAGTGATCAGTACACCACACCGGCTCATATAGGCTTGTTACTCCTCATCAGCACTAGTGATCAGTACACCACACCGACTCATATAGGCTTGTTACTCCTCATCAGCACTAGTGATCAGTACACCTCACAGGCTCATATATGCTTGTTACTCCTCATCAGCCCTAGTGATCAGTACACCTCACCGGCTATTATAGGCTTGTTACTCCTCATCAGCACTAGTGATCAGTACACCACACCGGCTCATATAGGCTTGTTACTCCTCATCAGCACTAGTGATCAGTACACCACACCGGCTATTATAGGCTTGTTACTCCTCATCAGCACTAGTGATCAGTACACCACACCGGCTCATATAGGCTTGTTACTCCTCATCAGCCCTAGTGATCAGTACACCTCACCGGCTATTATAGGCTTGTTACTCCTCATCAGCACTAGTGATCAGTACACCACACCGGCTTATATAGGTTTGTTACTCCTCATCAGCACTAGTGATCAGTACACCTCACCGACTCATATAGGCTTGTTACTCCTCATCAGCACTAGTGATCAGTACACCTCACCGGCTTATATAGGCTTGTTACTCCTCATCAGCACTAGTGATCAGTACACCACACTGGCTTATATAGGCTTGTTACTCCTCATCAGCACTAGTGATCAGTACACCTCACAGGCTCATATATGCTTGTTACTCCTCATCAGCCCTAGTGATCAGTACACCTCACCGGCTATTATAGGCTTGTTACTCCTCATCAGCACTAGTGATCAGTACACCACACCGGCTCATATAGGCTTGTTACTCCTCATCAGCACTAGTGATCAGTACACCACACCGGCTATTATAGGCTTGTTACTCCTCATCAGCACTAGTGATCAGTACACCACACCGGCTATTATAGGCTTGTTACTCCTCATCAGCACTAGTGATCAGTACACCACACCGGCTCATATAGGCTTGTTACTCCTCATCAGCCCTAGTGATCAGTACACCTCACCGGCTATTATAGGCTTGTTACTCCTCATCAGCACTAGTGATCAGTACACCACACCGGCTCATATAGGCTTGTTACTCCTCATCAGCACTAGTGATCAGTACACCACACCGGCTTATATAGGCTTGCTACTCCTCATCGGCACTAGTGATCAGTACACCTCACAGGCTCATATATGCTTGTTACTCCTCATCAGCCCTAGTGATCAGTACACCACACCGGCTATTATAGGCTTGTTACTCCTCATCAGCACTAGTGATCAGTACACCACACCGGCTCATATAGGCTTGTTACTCCTCATCAGCACTAGTGATCAGTACACCTCACCGGCTATTATAGGCTTGTTACGCCTCATCAGCACTAGTGATCAGTACACCACACCGGCTATTATAGGCTTGTTACTCCTCATCAGCACTAGTGGTCAGTACACCTCACCGGCTCATATAGGCTTGTTACTCCTCATCAGCACTAGTGATCAGTACACCTCACCGGCTATTATAGGCTTGTTACTCCTCATCAGCACTAGTGATCAGTACACCATTCCGGCTCATATTGGCTGTTTAGTCTTCATCAGTCCTATCATTCGCTTACTACTATTTACATACATGGATACAAATATAAATGAATACCATCGGACTTCTCGTGTATTGCATTAAAATACAGAGAATTATAGCATTTATATATAATTATCTTGGACCTTTCTGATTCCCAAAACCAACTTAAGATGAGTTAGGAGATTTTACAGGTGTATGACAAGGAGATGTACAGACGGTCTAGCATTGCGCTTATGAGAAGGATTTCCGATGTAATCCCCAAAGTAGTTAACCATTTTTAGCGTAATTTTTTCCTCATCTTGGACATATTTTGTCCACTCATATTCCAGTTTTAGATGGGATACTCAGGATCTTACATACTCTATAAATAAGAAAGATTTTGGACAAGTCTTTGTCAGGATTCAAACCCAGCAGCTCCTGTGCACCAGGCAGCAACTTTCCCTCTGAGCTATTCAGCTCACTGGACAGTTCCTTGCTAACTCACATACTAGTACCTGTGTGGTTCCTGATTGACTCCATCCTGAGTTCTTGATGGTCTCCACACCGAGTTCCTGTTTGGCTCAATCCTGTGATCTTGTGATTGAACATTCTACTTGAACCTGACACTACACTTCCTTCCTTGTGAGATTATTGAGCTCCCAGCCTTTAGTCTTGATTCTACTGCTGCTCCGTGTACCAACCTCTGTCTATATCCTGACTATGATTCCTGATTATTCATTCAACTACACTGCTGATCTGTGTACCAATCCCTGGCTATATCCTGACTACGTTATCTGCTTAGCCTCTCAACTACACAGCTGTTCTGTGTACCAACCTCTGGTTATATCTTGACTACGATTCCTGCTGACTGGCTAGCACACGGGATGGCCAAAGGGACATGCTCAGACTATGCAGTCTCTAGATAACACACCGCAGCAGCTCATCCAGGCTGGTTACTCATCAGCAGCACTAGTGATCCAGACACCATTTTTAGCATAATTTTTTCCTCATCTTGGACATATTTTGTCCACTCATATTCCAGTTTTAGATGGGATACTCAGGATCTTATATACTCTATAAATAAGAAAGATTTGGGACAAGTCTTTGTCAGCACTCAAACCCAGCAGCTCTTGTGCACCAGGCAGCAACTTTCTCTCTGAGCTATTCAGCTCACTGGACAGATCGTTGCTAACTCACATACTAGTACCTGTGTGGTTCCTGATTGACTCCATCCTGAGTTCTTGATGGTCTCCACACCGAGTTCCTGATTGGCTCAATCCTGTGATCTTGTGATTGAACATTCTACTTGAACCTGACACTACACTTCCTTCCTTGTGAGATTATTGAGCTCCCAGCCTTTAGTCTTGATTCTACTGCTGCTCCGTGTACCAACCTCTGTCTATATCCTGACTATGATTCCTGATTATTCATTCAACTACACTGCTGATCTGTGTACTAATCCCTGGCTATATCCTGACTACGTTATCTGCTTAGCCTCTCAACTACACAGCTGTTCTGTGTACCAACCTCTGGTTATATCTTGACTACGATTCCTGCTGACTGGCTAGCACACAGGATGGCCAAAGGGACATGCTCAGACTATGCAGTCTCTAGATAACACACCGCAGCAGCTCATCCAGGCTGGTTACTCATCAGCATCACTAGTGATCCAGACACCATTTTTAGTGTAATTTTTTCCTCATCTTGGACATATTTTGTCCACTCATATTCCAGTTTTAGATGGGATACTCAGGATCTTATATACTCTATAAATAAGAAAGATTTGGGACAAGTCTTTGTCAGCACTCAAACCCAGCAGCTCTTGTGCACCAGGCAGCAACTTTCACTCTGAGCTATTCAGCTCACTGGACAGTTCCTTGCTAACTCACATACTAGTACCTGTGTGGTTCCTGATTGACTCCATCCTGAGTTCTTGATGGTCTCCACACCGAGTTCCTGATTGGCTCAATCCTGTGATCTTGTGATTGAACATTCTACTTGAACCTGACACTACACTTCCTTCCTTGTGAGATTATTGAGCTCCCAGCCTTTAGTCTTGATTCTACTGCTGCTCCGTGTACCAACCTCTGTCTATATCCTGACTATGATTCCTGATTATTCATTCAACTACACTGCTGATCTGTGTACTAATCCCTGGCTATATCCTGACTACTTTATCTGCTTAGCCTCTCAACTACACAGCTGTTCTGTGTACCGACCTCTGGTTATATCTTGACTACGATTCCTGCTGACTGGCTAGCACACGGGATGGCCAAAGGGACATGCTCAGACTATGCAGTCTCTAGATAACACACCGCAGCAGCTCATCCAGGCTGGTTACTCATCAGCAGCACTAGTGATCCAGACACCATTTTTAGCGTAATTTTTTCCTCCTCTTGGACATATTTTGTCCACTCATATTCCAGTTTTAGATGGGATACTCAGGATCTTATATACTCTATAAATATGAAAGATTTGGGACAAGTCTTTGTCAGCACTCAAATCCAGCAGCTCTTGTGCACCAGGCAGCAACTTTCTCTCTGAGCTATTCAGCTCACTGGACAGTTCCTTGCTAACTCACATACTAGTACCTGTGTGGTTCCTGATTGACTCCATCCTGAGTTCTTGATGGTCTCCACACCGTGTTCCTGTTTGGCTCAATCCTGTGATCTTGTGATTGAACATTCTACTTGAACCTGACACTACACTTCCTTCCTTGTGAGATTATTGAGCTCCCAGCCTTTAGTCTTGATTCTACTGCTGCTCCGTGTACCAACCTCTGTCTATATCCTGACTATGATTCCTGATTATTCATTCAACTACACTGCTGATCTGTGTACCAATCCCTGGCTATATCCTGACTACGTTACCTGCTTAGCCTCTCAACTACACAGCTGTTCCATGTACCAACCTCTGGTTATATCTTGACTACGTTCCTGGTGACTGGCTAGCATACGGGATGGCCAAAGGGACATGCTCAGACTATGCAGTCTCTAGATAACACACAGCAGCAGCTCATCCAGGCTGGTTACTCATCAGCACCACTAGTGATCCAGACACCGCAGCAGCTCATCTTGGCTGGTTACTCCTCAGCAGCACTAGTGATCAAGACACCGCAGCAGCTCATCTAGGCTGGTTACTCCTCAGCAGCACTAGTGATCAAGACACCGCAGCAGTTCATCTAGGCTGGTTACTCCTCAGCAGCACTAGTGATCAAGACACCGCAGCAGCTCATCCAGGCTAGTAACTCCTCAGCAGCACTAGTGATCAAGACACCGCAGCAGCTCACCCAGGCTGGTTACTCCTCAGCAGCACTAGTGATCAAGACACCGCAGCAGCTCATCCAGGCTGGTTACTCCTCAGCAGCACTAGTGATCAAGACACCGCAGCAGCTCATCCAGGCTGGTTACTCCTCAGCAGCACTAGTGATCAAGACACCGCAGCAGCTCATCCAGGCTTCTTACTCCTCAGCAGCACTAGTGATCAAGACACCGCAGCAGCTCATTCAGGCTTGTTAGTTAACATCAGAGCAAGACACTAGACATGTATATAGTGTATCTCATGTATGGAATACATTACTATGTTATAATCATTCTTGTGTTCATATTTCTTACCGCACTTTAATTTGGGAAATTTCCTCTCAACTGGGAAGATCAGACCTTGTGACCAACGACTGCTTGTTCTTGTTCCAGTCTCCTAGAAAAAAAAAATCTATACATTAGACTTGGCCAAAACACAACTGCTCAACCAAACTCCATCATTGGCCAAACTTTTTTTTTTTTTTAATTCGTTTATTAGCTACAAAACATATATACATATGCATATAGCCAGATGAATACACATGCTTTTATCCAAACAATTATTGTGGAACAGCAAATTTGCCCAGTAGATTATCAATATGTGGTAATTTGAGTTCCATAGGTCCATATATTGCTTTATGGACAATAAACCAAGTATCAAATGATTGGAACATTATTTAACCTTATAACCATCCACCACTGGCCAAACTTGAAGCTTTTTAATATTCCTACATCTAAGGAGCCCACAACCAAAACTCTGAGGATCATTTGACCCTTCATCCATCAGTCAGATTCATGTGAATGTTAGTGGAGGTCCTAGTGCTGATAATGTTGCTGGGGGTCCTATGGCTCTTGCGGTTATCAGAGGCGTTGCAGCTGTCTATCTTACTAGGGGTAATGGATATTGCTAGGGGTCCTGCGGCTATCACTGTTAATGGGGTTGCTTGCTACATGAACTCCATGGAGTGGCTGAAGCTTACTGAGGTTTCCATACTTCAGAATAATAATTATTGATAATGACCTTGGGTGCTAAGGTAGATATGGCATGGTAACTGGAAGAAGTGGTTTGGTAACTGGTCAGATCTCGCACATAAGATCTGGTTAATGTGACCAGGCAACTGGTTGGTGTGGTCAGACTGATGTAGTTTAGTTAATGTAATTTTGTTAAAGGTACATGTTGTCTGGTCAGTATGGTCTAAGTAGATGTGTTTGATCTGGTAACAGGTGAATCTGGTAGATTGCGTGTAAGGAAATGTACAAACTGCCAAAGTTCCCCCCTTGAAGGACAAGTGTAATATTGTATTGTGTAATGTGAACCGTGACATACGTTAATCGTGTTAATGTTGTATGTTGTCCAACAATAGGGAGAGTTAGGGTTAACAGTTGGGACTAGCTCAGAGTGTAGGGGGCTAAGCTGTAGAATCAAAGACAGTTTCCTGTTAGGACAGGAGATAGGCCTCAGTGTGCCTAGAAAGCAGACCTAAGGTCATCTCAGTGAGCAGTGCTGCATATCATGGGTGTCCCCAACATGAGAGGAGACCGAGAAAAAGAGTATAGCAAGATCCTCATGGAAAGAACAAGAGAAGTGACCGAAAGATAGAATGCTCGATCGGAGACTGGTCTTGGTAGAGTACGCCTAGCGGTACAGCTCAGAGTTTATTACTCTGAGAGGTAACGGGTCAAAGATGAGTGTCATGACTCTGCTGTCGGGTGACCGGGACCAGGGGCTCCTTCCCTGTCCCTATCCCTAGGAGGCTCCCTAGCTTGCCCTATTAACTGGGTTACTTCTGAAGGTGATGCCAGGGCCACGTACCTTGCCTTATCTCCTGAATTCGCACTCCGTCTGTACCACCAAACTACTATCCTTGCAGCCATGCAACATAAGCGAGCTATGACAATGTGTATCAGTCAGGACCCAGGAGTTGACTGTGTCTGAATTCAGTGAGATTTCTCCAGGAGCTGACTGTGTATGAATCAGGTGAAAAATATTCTACGGAGCTGACTGTGTCTGAATCAGGTGAGATATCTTCTCCGGAAACTGACTGTGTCTGAATCAGGTGAGATATCTTCTCCAGTAGTTGACTGTGTCTGAATCAGGTGAGATAACTTCTCCGGGAGCTGACTATGTCTGAATCAGGTGAGATATCTTCTCCAGGAGTTGACTGTGTCTGAATCAGGTGAGATATCTTCTCCAGGAGCTGGCTGTGTCTGAATTGGGAGAGATATCTTCTCGGGGAGTTGGCTGTGTCTGAATCGGGTGAGATATCTTCTCTGGAAGCTGGCTGTGCCTGAATCAGAGGAGATATCTTCTCCCAGAGCTGACTGTGTCTGAATCAGGGGAGATATCTTCTCACAGAGCTGGCTGTATCTGAATCTGGTGAGACCTCTTCTCCGGGAGATGGCTTTGTCTGAATTAGGGTAAATATCTTCTCCGAAAGCTGACTGTGTCAGAATTGGGTGAAATATCTTCTCCAGGACCTGGAGTAAGATCTCCTCTTCAGGAGCTGACTGTCTCTGAATCCAGTAAGATCTCCTGTTTGTAAGCTGGTCGTGTCTGAATCAGGTGAGATATCATAAAACTCTAGAATGTTGGAGTTCAAAGGGACCTCAAGGGTCATCATGTCCAACCCCTTGCTCAGTGCAACACAAGATTTACTAAACCATCTCATACAGATGTCTGTCCAGCCTCTGTTTGAAGATTTCCATTGGAGGAGAACTCACCACCTCTCGTGGTAACCTATTCCACTCATTTATCACCCTCACTGTCAAAACTTTTTTTAATTTATTCTGTATATTCTCCCTTTCAGTTTCATTCCATTGCTTGTCGTGTTTCCATGTGCAAATGAGAATAAGGATGATCTCTCTACACTGTGACAGCCCTTGAGATATTTGTAGACAGCTATTAAATCTTCTCTTAGCCTTTTTTGAAAGCTAAACATTTCCAGTTCCTTTAACTGTTCCTCGTAGGACATAATTTGCAGTCCGCTCACCATCCTGGTAGCTATTCTCTGAACTTGCTCAAGTTTCTCAATGTTTTTTTTTCTTTAAATGTGGTGCCCAGAACTGGACACCATATTCCAGATTCGGCCTGACCAACGAGGAGTGGAGAGGGATAATTACTTGACATGATCTAGACTCTATGCTACTCTTAAGACATCCTAGATCTGTGTTTGCCTTTTATGCTTCTGCGTCATACTGCTCATGTGTGGCGCCCCCCAGGAGTATGGTCGCCACAGTGGCATTACCTTCCTCCTAGGGAGTCTGATGTCATGCTTGGAAGCAATGAAGGATCTCTCTATTAGGTTAATCAACACACAGCACAGTTCCCACTCCAGGCCAGCTGAGGGAGTTCTGAACCAAACTGGAGGAGGAGCTGCTCTCTGGGGCCAGGAAAGGGAAGTGAGTGGAGTTTGTGTGGAGAAGGTGAAGTGTGTGGATGTGGAAAGAGGAGCTGGAGGATTGAGCGGAGTTCAGGCTCACTTCTAGCTGTAGGTGCATGGTCCGGAGTCCGGTATCTGAGGTTTTATGGATGCTGATTTTCCTGCAGCAGAAACCAGAGGAACGAGAGGCTGTAAATGCTCTCTTCCCAACTAAGACTCGGAGGCCCAGCAGCAACTTGTGCGAGCCAGAAAGAGGAGACTACGGCTGCCTGCCATACGAGGGGAGTTCTAAAAGAGAGCAAGCAAGAGGAACTTCAGTGTAACTCAGTGCTGCAAGTGCCTCAGATAAGCGCTAGGAAGGAGACTACACAACCCATCTGCATAGAGAGATTCCTAAGTTGCTTTCAGACTGATCAGCTATTGTTCCATCTGGATCCTGGACTGCACTTACAAAGCAAAGTAAAGGTAAAGGAAACTGCACTCTGTTGTGTCCTTGCCTTCTTCCTGCAACCCCTCCAGCACTGCTACATCTCTGTGCCTAACACTGCACCCTTTTCCTCAACACCTATTACCACTGCCCTGGGACTACAGCTCTACCTGTGGGGAGCCCTTACGTCTTGCTGCCTTATACTATCTGTCCCAGAGGATCTGCCTGCAGCGTCGGCTTAACCCCTTCATTGCCGAGCACCACAGGTGGCTTCACGTATCATCCACCTATAAACTTTATTCAGCCACGTTTCACCTTTTGCATGGACGCCCAGGGCCACGGACCAGGTCACCGCCACCATGACACATCCCTCTGAGACACCGGCCTGGTACCGAGTAACCCCACTGCCCTGGCGGGCGATCCATTTGTGCAGTCTGTGACCTATTAGTATACCCAGGTCGTTTTACACTTGCTGTTGGTTAGCTCTATTCCTTCCATTCTGTAGATGTAATGTTTGTTTTTCTTGCCCAGGTGTAGAATCTTGCATTTCTCCCTGTTAAATACCATTCTATTAGTCACTGCCCATTGTAGAAGCTTATCTAGATCCTCCTGAATCATTTCTCTGTCATCTATAGTGTACAGGGGGCTTCACACTTAGTGATATCGCTAGCAATATCGCTATAACGTCACTGGTTTTGTAACGCAGCAGCGATATTGCTAGCGATATCACTATATGTGACACTTACCTCCGACCGGCTCCCCCGCTGGCTATCGCTGATCGCGCGAGAACGTCCTGGGCCGTTTCTCGGCGGCAGCTTCCTGCTGGGCTTCCTGCTGGCGCTGACGAGCGACGCGTGGATGTGGGCGGGAGGACGTCTTCATCACCGCCTCTGACAGGTAAGTAATGACCGCTGCTATGTCGCTGGTGAGATCTGCCTGTGTGACAGCTCACTAGCGATCACTTAGCGATGCACCAGCGATCCTGACCGGGTCGTTTCGTTGTCGGGATCTCTGGTGCATCGCTAAATGTAACGGGACCCTTAGTTTTCCCTCCTAGCTTTGCATTGTCTGCTAGTTTGATCAGTTTACCTTCAGTTCCCTTATCTAGATCATTTATAAAAATGTTGAACAACACTAGGGCCAGGACAGAGACTTGTGGTACACCACTTGAAACACTTTTCCAATTGGATGTGCAATTATTTATTACCAATAAATACAATCAAGGAGCCAGTAATTAATCCACTTAATAATAGCCTTGTCAATCCCATACTTGTTCATTTTTTCAATAAGGATAGTATGAAATAATTTATCAAATGCTTTGCTGAAGTCAAGATATACTATACTGCATTTCCATGATCCACCCAGTGAGCGATTCCACCAAAGAAGGAAATTAGATTAGTCTGCCATGACTTATTAGTTACAAACCCATGCTGACTCTGGTTAATCACTTCATTCTTATCCAGGTACTGACATACATGCTGTTTAATAATTTGTTCAAAGATCTTTCCATTGAAAGAAGAAAGGCTTACTAGTCTGTAATTTCCTAGCTCCATCTTCCTTCCTTTTTTGAATATAGGAACAACATTTGCCTTTCTCCAATCTTTTGACACTTCCCCTGTTCTACAAGATTTTTCAAAGATTCTGGCTAGTGGTTCTGCAATTTCCTCTGCTAATTCTTTCAGTCCCCTCGGATGTAATTCATCTGAACCAGGAGATTTTAATTCATTTAAATTACCTAAGTGTTCCCTCAGCATTTCTCTGTTTATGGATATTGCAGATTCTTTTATTCCTATGATGGCACCATGAAGATCAGTTGATGTTACATTTGCTTTTTTAGAGAACACAGATGCAAAATAGGAATTTAAAACTTCGTCTTCTCAACATCATTTTTGACCACTTCACCCTTTTAATCCTGTAAAAATCCTATAGCAGCTTTGACTTTTCTTTTGCTTTTTGACATATCCCCAAAATCCTTTTTTACAGCTTGCAAGCCTCACTTCATTACTGGCTTTAGCTCTTCTAACACTTCCTCTGCATTCCCTGCAAATTGCATTATATTCTTTATTAGATTTGCCCCCTTTCCATTTAATATATATTTCTTTTTTAACAAAGTAATAAGTTCTGTGCTCATCCATCATGGTGTCTTTAAATGCTTCCAATTCTTCCTTCTTTTCGGGATTGTTACTAATTGTGCAGTGAGAATTTCATTTAGCAAAATCTCCCACCCTTCTTGGACATCTCCCATCCTTCTTGAATATCTTCTCTGGAAGCTGGCTGTGTCTGAATCCAGTAAGATGTCCTCCCTGGAAGTTCGCTGTGTCTGAACTTGGTGAGATATGTTCTCCGGGAGCTGGCTGTGTCTGAACTCGGTGAGATATCTTCTCTGGGAGCTGGCTGTGTCTGAATCCAGTAAGATGTCCTCCCCGGAAGCTCGCTGTGTCTGAACTCGGTGAGATATCTTCTCTGGGAGCTGGCTGTGTCTGAATCCAGTAAGATATCCTCCCCGGAAGCTCGCTGTGTCTGAACTCGGTGAGATATCTTCTCTGGGAGCTGGCTGTGTCTGAATCCAGTAAGATATCTTCTCTGGGAGCTGGCTGTGTCTGAATCCAGTAAGATGTCCTCCCCGGAAGCTCGCTGTGTCTGAACTCGGTGAGATATCTTCTCTGGGAGCTGGCTGTGTCTGAATCCAGTAAGATATCTTCTCTGGGAGCTGGCTGTGTCTGAATCCAGTAAGATGTCCTCCCTGGAAGCTCGCTGTGTCTGAACTCGGTGAGATATCTTCTCTGGGAGCTGGCTGTGTCTGAACTCAGTGAGATATCTTCTCTGGGAACTGGCTGTGTCTGAATCCAGTAAGATATCTTCTCTGGAAGCTGGCTGTGTCTGAATCCAGTAAGATGTCATCCCTGGAAGCTCGCTGTGTCTGAACTCGGTGAGATATCTTCTCTGGGAGCTGGCTGTGTCTGAACTCAGTGAGATATCTTCTCTGGGAACTGGCTGTGTCTGAATCCAGTAAGATATCTTCTCTGGAAGCTGGCTGTGTCTGAATCCAGTAAGATGTCCTCCCCGGAAGCTCGCTGTGTCTGAACTCGGTGAGATATCTTCTCTGGAAGCTGGCTGTGTCTGAATCCAGTAAGATATCCTCCCCGGAAGCTCGCTGTGTCTGAACTCGGTGAGATATCTTCTCTGGGAGCTGGCTGTGTCTGAATCCAGTAAGATATCTTCTCTGGGAGCTGGCTGTGTCTGAATCCAGTAAGATGTCCTCCCCGGAAGCTCGCTGTGTCTGAACTCGGTGAGATATCTTCTCTGGGAGCTGGCTGTGTCTGAATCCAGTAAGATATCTTCTCTGGGAGCTGGCTGTGTCTGAATCCAGTAAGATGTCCTCCCTGGAAGCTCGCTGTGTCTGAACTCGGTGAGATATCTTCTCTGGGAGCTGGCTGTGTCTGAACTCAGTGAGATATCTTCTCTGGGAACTGGCTGTGTCTGAATCCAGTAAGATGTCCTCCCTGGAAGCTCGCTGTGTCTGAACTCGGTGAGATATCTTCTCTGGGAGCTGGCTGTGTCTGAATCCAGTAAGATATCTTCTCTGGGAGCTGGCTGTGTCTGAATCCAGTAAGATGTCCTCCCTGGAAGCTCGCTGTGTCTGAACTCGGTGAGATATCTTCTCTGGGAGCTGGCTGTGTCTGAACTCAGTGAGATATCTTCTCTGGGAACTGGCTGTGTCTGAATCCAGTAAGATATCTTCTCTGGAAGCTGGCTGTGTCTGAATCCAGTAAGATGTCCTCCCTGGAAGCTCGCTGTGTCTGAACTCGGTGAGATATCTTCTCCGGGAGCTGGCTGTGTCTGAACTCAGTGAGATATCTTCTCTGTGAGCTGGCTGTGTCTGAACCAGGTGAGTGTGACCCGAGTCACTATAGTAAATATTAGTCTCAGAAGTGGAGAAAAAAAAACTACAATGACAGATAATAAAAAATGGGGATTACACCTACCGGCCGGTAATATTGTCTCCAGGAGTCCTTCCTGACAGCACCATGGAGGTTGTGCTTCCATCCTTATAGGGACAGGAAACGCACAAGAGGTTAAAAGGTCCCCTCCCACTCCCATACTCCAGTGATTTTTCAAGTACCACACCAGAATGAATGCAATCTTATTTACTGAGATTTTTTACAAGCATATTATTACAAATACAAATCTTAGGGAGGGAACTACCAGTGCTGGAAGCATGGACTCCTGGAAACAATAATACCGGTAGGTCTAATCTCCGTTTTCCAAGACATCCATCCTGACAGCACCATGGAGAATACCAAAGTAGGCATTCACTAGGGTGGGACTGTTGCCTGCAGCACTTTACGACCGAAGGCCACCTGGCTAATTATTATTATTTATTTATATAGCACCATTGGTTCCATGGTGCTGTACATGAGAAGGGGTTACATACAAATTGCAGATATCATTTACAGTAACCTAACAATCACAGACTGATACAGAGGGGAGAGGACCCTGCCCTTTCGGACTTACATGCTACAGGATGGTGGGGAAGGAGACAGTAGGTTGGTGGGTTGCAGAAGTTCCAGTGTTGGTTGAGGTGATATCTCCGGTAGTGGTGAGGGGGCAGCGGGGTCATTGCAGGCTGTAGGCTTTCTTGAAGAGATGGGTTTTCAGGTTTCGTCTGAAGGATCCAAATGTGGTTGATAGTCGTACATGTTAGGGTAAAGGATTCCAGAGGATAGGGGCTATTCGGGAGAAGTCTTGGAGGCGGTTGGGTGAGGAACGAATAAGTGTGGAGGAAAGAAGGAAGTCATGGGAAGACCGGAGATTATGTGAGGGAAGGTATCCAGAGATTAGTTCAGAGATATTTGGCGGAGACAGGTTATAGATCGCCTTGTAGGTCAGTATTAGTAATTTGAACTGGATACGCTGAGGGAATGGGAGCCAGTAAAGAGATTTGCAGAGGGGAGAAGCGGAGTAGTAGCGAGGAGAAAGATGAATTAGTTGGGCGGCAGAGTTAAGGATGGACTGAAGAGGTGCGAGGGTGTTAGCAGGGAGGCCACAAAAAAGGATGTTGCAGTAGTCGAGGCGGGATTGTCAACGTATTCAACTTATAGTGTCTACAGAAAGTGTTTAGTGTAGACCAGGTGGCAGCTATGCATATTTGTTCTACTGAGGCCCCTGCCCTCTCGGCCCATGAGGTCGCTATTGCCCTGGTGGAATGGGCACTGAACCCAACAGGTATAGTTAATTTTTCAGCTTTGTATGCAGAGGAGATGGTTGAAGTTATCCATCTCGCTAAAGAATGCCTAGATGTTTTTTTACCTTTATTTTTATCCCCATATTGGACATATAAGTCTGTGTCTTGTCTCCACTCCCGAGTGGCTTCTAAGTATTGAATGACTGTACATCTGACATCCAGCGAGTGAAAGAATCTCTATCATTTTTTGGGTACTGGCAAAATTAGGGCAGGCCTATTTCCTGGTTTGAGTTCTGGGGAGATACTACCTTAGGAAGAAATCCAGGGTTAAGTCTTAGGATTATATGATCCACGAAGATCTGAATATAGGGGTTCTGTACCGACAGGGCCTGAGTTTCACCCAGCCTTTTAGCCGATGTGATGGCCACCAAAATGACTGAGTGTGAGCTTTGTCATGTCTATTTCTGCTATTGGCTCGTATGGGGTTTTACATAGAGCGTTGAGGACCAGATTTAAGTCCCACGGGGGAACTGCTTTTCTTGTTGTGGGCCTTAATCTCTGGATGGCCATTGAAAAACGCATTATCCACGACTGAGAGGCCAAGAAGGAATCAAATAAAATACTTAAGGCCGCTATTCGAACTTTCAGTGTGCTTGGACTCAGTCCTTTGTTAAATCCTGTTTGGTGAAAATCAAGGATTTGAGGGATGTTTGGATGGGACGGGTCTATGGGGGGACTACCACATTCTGAGCAGAACGTCTTCCAAATCTTATTGTAGATCGCACATGTATCGGGTTTATGGCTGGCCTGGATCGTGGAGATCACCTGGTCGGAGAGACCTCTGGATCTTAGGATTTCCCTCTCAGGATCCATGCTGACAACTGTAGATTCCCCGGATATGGATGTAGAACTGGTCCCTGGAAAAGCAGGTCTTCCGCCGGTGGTACAGTAGATGGAGCAGTCTTTCATAAGCCATCTTCTATAGAAGGGGAAACCAGCTTCATCTTGGCTAGAATGGTACTACTAGCATTAGCCGCATTACCATTACTAGCATGCTCTTTCCTCCTGAATCTTTCTGAGGACTCTCAATATTATGGCGATGGGGGAAAGGCTTATAACAAACCCCCTTCCCATCTCTGGTGCAAGGCATTGATCCCTTCCAGGTGGTCTGCTGGATTGAGGGAGCAGAACCTCTACAGCTTGGCATTCTTTCTTGATGCGAAGAGATCCAGCTGGGGAGTTCCCCACCGATGACACAAGCCTACGAATGTTTCTTCCTTCAGCTCCCACTCAGTGGCTCGGACCTCCAGTCTGCTCAAATAATCGGCTATGGTGTTCTTGTGTAGGAGGAGGAGTCCCCGCTGTGTGTCCGGGCCGGAACCAAGGGGGCCGTCACCAAGGTTACTAGGGGGACTGTTTCCGGGGGACATAATTAGAGGATGGACCGCAGAGACTTCTAGAAAGGTTGGGGGAGGAGCTAATATAAAAGGGGCTGAGGATGCCAGCAGAGGGCAGTTGACGAAGCAGGAGAGAATAAGCAAGGAAGCTAGAGGGCGCCAGAGAGCAAGAGCAAGGAGAGCAGAGCAGCAACGTGAGAAACTGAAGGGAGACTCACCGCCGACACCAGGGAGACGGCACCGAGCCGTCCAATGGAGAGGCACCGACCGCCTGCCTGCGCTCCCAGCGGCCACCACCGCCCGATTCCACCCCGCGGGTGCGGCCGCCACTGCCCGACTCCACCCCATAGGTGCGGCCTGTCCGCTGCCGCCGCCCGACTACACCCTGCAGATGCAGCCCGTCCGTTGCCGCCTGCGGGCGCCCGACTCCACTCAACGGGTGCGGCCTGTCCGCTGCCACCCGCGGCCGCCACCGCCCGACTCCAGACCGTGGGTGTGGCCTCTCCGCTGCTGCCGCGGCCCCCGCAGCTCGGCTCTGTCCCGTGGCTGCGGCCTATTTACCGCCACCTGCGGCTGCCGCTGCCCGTCCCCAGCTGGTGGCTGCAGCCTACACCGTCTGGTCCCCGGGCAACGCCGTCCCACGTCCGCTGGGAGGTGCGATGCAGAGGAACTCTTCAGGGGCCTGCTATGCCCCCACTTCGCCAGGGCGTAGGAACGCCCAAAGTCTCCACCAAATCCTCTTCGGCTGGGCCCAGCGGCTGATAAGCAGAAGCATCATCGACCATCACTCTGCCGGACGTCAGAAAGGATAAGTGACACGTTATAGTTAACATTCTGAACCCGTAGTCGGCCATACCGCGACCCTATAGTGACCGGTCTTTGCTGAGTTAGTCGTGTTTGTGTCACCAGTGTATTCTTGTTTTGATCCCTGCGAGAATAACTGCTGTTAGCTTGTTTGGTTGCTCGAGATAGCCCCTATAGGCATCTATATTTATATAAAAGTTACATCTTAAAGTTCATCCCGTCTCGTCACTGCAGCCCGCGTACCTGCGATTACTACATTTGGCGTGGTCGGCAGGATGCAGTCTCCGAGCGCGAGCGGAGATGGTGTGGGCCAGGAGGGCAATGGTGGGCCCCGGCCCAGCCTATCCTTGGGGGCTATGCTGAGCAATCTACCCAGGTTCTCCGGCAGCAATACTTTGCTGTGGAACTGGCCGGAGCGAATGCGAGGGCTATTTAAGATGCATCCGCTGACCCCTGACCTAGAGGCAGAAGTGGCCCTAATGGCGTTGGACGGGGAGGCCCAGGATTCCGCAATGTTGAGGCCCCTGGGGCAGTGAAATACCTTCGTCAGGGTGTTACAGATCTTAGAGGAGACCCATGGGGACCCGACTGATGTGGGAGATCTGAGAACCCGGATGTTTAGTCGCATGCAGAAAGAGGGGGAAACAGTGACGCAATATATGAATATTTTGCAGGAATTGTTTGTAGCCATTGAAAGGAAGGACGGGATCGGTGTGGGGACCGTCGACGTAACATTACGTGACTTTTTAGTGACCGGGCTACGAGACACCATGACGAGACAGGCTCTGCGAGAGTGGGTACGAGTGGACCCGCATCTGACCTTTTCGGAGATACGAAAGGAGGCACGGGTTCGGGAACAGGAGCAAGGGGTGACGGTCCCTTTGGGGATGGCTCGGAGTATCAAAGCATCCGTAAGCGCCCTGGAAGAACCCCACTGAGTACAAGAGATGCAGAAAGAGCTACAAAGTATTAAAAGGTAAATTGGCCGAAGCGAAGAAAGAGGCCACAAGAAGTCGGCTGGGGCTGGGCAGAGAAGGCACGAACCATCGCGGCCCTCACCAGAGTCGGTTCCCACGACCACTCGCCTGTTACGACTGTGGAGGATTGGGACACTGCCCGAGAGTGCCCACGTTGCAGGAGGAACCTCCCCCGCCGGCCATTACAATCAGAGGACCCTGAGCTGGGGGAATGCCGCTCGGAGCCAGAGCCCACCACATGGGGTGGTGGAAGTCACGAAGATCTGATCGCGCAGTGTCCAGTGGTATGCGCAGAGGTCAAAGGCCGTGCCGTACAATGCCTAGTAGATACAGGGCACAAGTAAGGACCATGCCAGAGACTTATTTTCGGCAGCATTTTCCCAAAGCAGTGAGGCCTCAGTGGGGGTCAGTGATAAAGTTGGTAGCCGCCAACCAGCTACCGGTTCCTGTCGTCGGAGTAGTCTGGATGCAGATTTCGCTATGCGGCAAATCACTCAGGCGCCGTGGAGTGATCCTGACCCAGGGAGATGCAAACGACAAACATCCGGTTACCCTGGGTATGAACATACTGCGAGAGATCGGCAGTATGAGCTCCTACTCCTACTCCTCAATGAGCCCACGCAAGAGACTCTGAGCCAGTGGGGCTCCCGCATGCCCCAAGGGCAGGTCTTCCAGCAGTTGGTGCGGGGAGCGCGAGTCCTCCAGGACTGCCAGGAGGGCGAGGTACTGGGGAAGGTGATTACGCCAGCGGCTCCTCCACTCGTTCTGCCGCCCGGGCAGACAGTAGTGGCCTTGCCTATCTGGGCCCCTGTGCCCCTGGAGGGTGTGGAGATGCAGGTGGAGCCGTGCTTCTCGGAGCGCCTACCCCCTGGAGTCCTGGTGGCCCGCACCTTGGCCACTGTGCGGAAAGGGACCGTCCTGTTGCACTGAGTCAACCAAGAAGACCAAGACATCGTCCTGAAACCACGGGTCGAAATGGCAAAGCTGGTGAGACCTTTGAAAGAGGTGCTTCCGACCCCTGCGTTCCAATTAAAAGTGCAGGCAGGGGACCCTTGGGCGGTATCTATCCGGTCTCTTCAGACCACCGGGTCCTCGACCGAAGAAAAAGGCAGAGCCATCCTGGAGAGAATGCGAGCCGAACCCTCTGGCCTTACCCCAGCCCAATTCCTCCAGGTAGAAACGCTTTTGGGCCAGTACCAGGAGGTATTCGCCAACCATGAGGATGATTTTGGATGTACCACAGCCATCATGCACGGCATCCCCACTGCAGGAATGGCTCCCATCAGGGAACGATATTGACAGATTGCCCCGCAACTATATCAGGAGGTAAAAACATTACTGGGCCAAATGCTGCGGAAAAGAGTTATCCGAGAAAGCCAGAGTCCCTGGGCGGCCCCCATCATGTTGGTCCGCAAGAAGGATGGCACCTTGTGGTTCTGTGTGGACTATTGAAAATTGAACGCCTGTACCATCAAAGACTCGTACCCGCTGCCTCAGATAGAGGAGTCCCTATCCGCCCTGGGGAAGGCGACATACTTCTTGACCCTGGATCTGGCCAGCGGGTACTGGCAGGTGCCAATGTCAGAGGAAGACCGTGCCAAGACTGCGTTCATCTTACCCATGGGACTGTTTGAATTTAGTCGTATGCCGGTCGGGCTGGCCAACGCCCCCGGGACCTTCCAACGGCTGATGGAGCGGTGTCTGGGAGATCTCAACTTCGAGGCCACGTTGATATACCTGGATGACATCATCTATGCAGCCAAATTTGAGGACCAACTGCGGCAGTTGGGGCAGGGGCTCGGGCGGCTGCAGAAGTACAGGTTGAAGGTAAAGCCCCAGAAATGCCACCTGTTTCGTACACAGATCGAATACCTGGGGCATACTGTCTCTGCTGAAGGCGTTAGACCGTCCATGGAAAAGGTCGCCGCGATCCAAGGGTGGCCTACTCCCGAGACGGTAAAAGATGTACGAGCCTTCCTGGGGTTGGCCGGATATTACTGTCATTTCGTAAAAGAACTTTGCATGTCGATCCCGAGCCCTGCAAGACCTGCTGAAGGGGGCCCCTGCAGGAGCAAATGGATGGAAGATTCAGTGGCGAAGACCGCAGGAAGAGGCCTTTCGAGATCTCAAAGCCGCACTCTCGGACGCTGTTAAATATTAATAATCTGTTAATTTCTTATTACACGCAGTTCTGTACATTGCTTTAGCTGACATTACATAGGCTATTTTTGTAAGGTTAGCTCAAGGAAAAGGACAACTCCATATGTGGAGACCACGTGCTTTGAAAGATGTATATTTAAGGTGGGGGCTTACTCTAGGGGTCGCACTTGCTCCCTCCCCTTCATGAGACACAGACGCAAGGATGTCATCTCTGCACGGACATAGCATTGAATGGACAGCTGATATGTAACTTGACTACTATGTAAGAAGCCTAAGAGAGACAGATGCCATTTGCCATGTGGGATCCCAGAGAAAGAAGAATACATGTTGCTTTGCTATGAACAAATGGACAATCTCTTCACCTATTTGTATGTTTTTCTGTAATTATCTTTTCTTTGATGGAAGAATCCAAATAAACGACTATATTTTTATCTGGTAACTAGTCCTGAGTATTGTACAAGAATATGCATTTTTTACATTGTAGAGCCAGCCAGATCTGAATTTTTGTACTTTTGCGGATTTCCTTCAACTTGCAAGAGGGGGAATTTTAATGAACTTTGCTAGATGTGCAAGTTGTCAGGAACTCCACTACTCACAAGAATCAGACAGAACCTAGAAGTGAGGACTAAGAATTGCCAGATAGATTGAGAAGTACCACAAGTGCCAGACGTGTAAAGACAAGAGCCCAGCGTTGTCCATCAAAGGAACTACACGCTGAGATACTTCAAGGTAAGAAAAATGGATGTCATTACTTCTTTTTCTAAGCAGAGTAAACTGAAATTTAAGTCTGTAGAAGAGTCTAATTTAGACGTATTATGGCTCAGCTTATATGCAGAATGTGAAGTGGAAAATCTGAAGTTAGATTCTTAGCTGGTGTCGTTCAATAGAGAAAGAGAGAAATTAAAAAATATTCTACTGATGGTAGATATATTTCATAGATATGTGTCAGAGAAATCCAAAAATGATTGTTGTGCAGATGTTCCCGAGATTGAACAAGACTGTCATCAAGTGTCTGTAGCAGCCATTCAAGGTGACCTTGCAGATGTGGAACAAGATGGAGAAGTAGGAGGAGACTTCAGAACTGACGTAGATGCCGTAGAAGGGAACGACGGACCACTAAAAATAGACGACTCACAGGCCCAACTCCGAAGTAAAGTAAGGAAAAATTTGTTAAAAATATGCAAAATCATTCCTGCATATGATAACAAAATCCATGTTTGTAGAAACTCTGAGGCTTTTGAAAGCTGTGTTGACAAATTTGATTTAACTAGCGAGGAAAAAAAATCTGGTGTTTAAAATATGGATTCCTGTAAATTTTGCTAGGAGATTATCTTTAAAGATATCTGGTGAAACACATGAGAACTTAAATGATAAAGACAGATTAAAAATTCTGATTTTTTGTGCATCAAATGAAAATTATCCAGATATTGATATTCTTCAAAAATTAAGGATTGGTCGGAAGGAATGTACCTACACATTCATGTCCATATATGACCGCCTGTATAGAATGCTGAGTGAGAATGTCAAAACACACTCCCTCATAAATACTTTTGTAACCAAATTTTGATTTCTAAATCCTGCATCTCGTGTTATTGCGTCACAAAAAGATTCTTTATTTGAATGTGCGCAATCCCTTGATTTTGCCAGAAAACACGAGAATCGTGAAAGGAAAGTAAATTGTGCTAATTTTGTGAAGACAGGCAGAGTAAAATGTTATCAGAAGCCTGTATTAGCAAAGCCTTCTAAAATGAGTTTTCCCCAAAATCAAATCTATGAAGAACGAAGAAAATCACATATTTGTTATAAGCCATATGTAAAGATGAGTTCTGATCTTTCTGTAAAAAAGATGGCGGAATTTGACAGACAGAAGCAGGTGGTGAGTGAGACCATTGGCTGTGAGCTGAAGAGTCCATCGGAATCTGACGGACAGAAGCAGGTGGAGAGTGACATCAACTGTGAGCTGAACAGTCCATTATCTGAGCTGCTCAGAGGATCCGTTCATTTCAAAGTAGCAAAAATATTTCAAGAAGACATATTTTACAGGGAAATAAGTCTGGTTTAGGAATTGGCTAAAAATGTAATTAAATGTTGTGTAAAAGTGTTATACGATGTATTAGTCAGTTATATGTAATTATTATATAGAGTATAATTCTGTAGTTCTATAGCTTTGTAGAGATACATATTCATACAGAATATATAGAGTGTTTGTAGAAGTAGAGATTGTAGAACTGTATTTTGTAGTGAAAATTAAAATCTACTCCTGTAATAATATTTAGAATTATGAATATGATATTAACTTTTATCTTTTATTTTTCCTTAGAATTTTCATTTCAAAGCAGGACTTAATCGGAAAAATTCTCTTACAAGGATTTATGCCTCTATTTACACAGGAAGCTGCAATAATTGCATGATTTCATATATTTAACACTTAAAAGAAAATAACTAACTGCATTTTAAATGTGTTCTGTGTGGATGCCTTTACTGCATGGCATGAATGACAACCACAGCAGGTGAAATCTGAACCTTGTTCTAATAATAAGTATACCAGTATACCTTGTCCCTGTTCTTTAGTGAAAAGAATTTTTAAGGAGTCTCAGCTTTTGCAATTCAAATGAATTTTTTTCAGGCCTAAAGTTTTAAGTATAGCTAATATAATATATATTTATGTTATGTGTATTTGGGGAATATTTAAAGAAATATTAAGATACTAAATGTAATAGTTTACAATGCGCATTGATCAATCATTAGGATACAATTTTTTGGGTTAAAATATATGAATTCACACCTCTCTGTATGTGGAATTTGGTTTAAACTTATATGTGACACAGTCTGAGTGACAGATGACAAGATGCGTGTAGGAGCAGCTGCTAAGAAGTAATGTGATACGTTTGAGGTACCGTATTTTTCGGACTATAAGACGCACTGGACCATAAGACGCACCCCAATATTCAGTAGGAAAATAGGGGGAAAAAAAATTATGTGTCAAATGGGGGTCCGTCTTACAGTCCGAATTCAGCTTACCTGGGAAGGGATCCGGCACAGGTGGAGAAGTAGTCACAGGGGTCATTCAGTGGTCCAGGCTCGTGCGGTGGCGGCTCTGTGCTGGGGCAGGCTGGTTGTGCTGGGGCACCTGTGCTGGGGCAGGGGCAGCTGTGCTGGGGCAGGGGTAGCTGTGCTGGGGCAGGGGCAGCTGTGCTGGGGCAGGGGCAGCAGTGCTGGGGCAGGGGCAGCAGTGCTGGGGCAGGGGCAGCAGTGCTGGGGCTGGGGCAGCTGTGCTGAGGCAGGGGCAGCTGTGCTGGGGCAGGGGCAGCAGTGCTGGGGCAGGTGGGCTATGCGGTGGTGGCAGCTGTGCTGGGGCAGGGGCAGCAGTGCTGGGGCAGGGGCAGCAGTGCTGGGGCAGGGGCAGCAGTGCTGGGGCAGGGGCAGCAGTGCTGGGGCAGGGGCAGCAGTGCTGGCAGCTGTGCTGGGGCAGGGGCAGCTGTGCTGGGGCAGGGGCAGCTGCGCTGGGGCTGGAGCAGGTGGGCTCTGCAGAGGTGGCAGCGGGCGGCATGCTGCGGTGTGGTGGTGGCAGCGGGCTGTGCTCCGGTGTAGGGGCCGCGGCTCCGCCGGCATTTCTTCGCAGCCCGGAGGCCCCCGCAGTTCCCTTGCTGGCCGCCGCCATGTTGCGGTGGCCTCCGGGAGCATGGACGCCGGAAAGATGGCCGCCGGTCTGGGGACGGCGCATGCGCGGGATCAGATCTCGTCCCGAGATCTCGGGGGACGAGATTCAAATCTCGGCAACGAGATCTCGTCCCCCGAGATCTCGGGACGAGATCTGAAGCTGCGCATGCGCCGTCCCCGGACCGGCGGCCATCTTCCCGGCGTCCATGCTCCCGGAGGCCACCGCAACATGGCGGCGGCCAGCAAGGGAACTGCGGGGGCCTCCGGGCTGCGAAGAAATGCCGGCGGAGCCGCGGCCCCTGCACCGGAGCACAGCCCGCTGCCACCACCGCACTGCAGAGCGCCGCCCGCTGCTACCACTGCACCTCAGAGCCCCGCCCGCTGCCACCAGCCACCAGGTTAGACCGTGTATTGCGACCATAAGACGCACCCCCCACTTTCCCCAAAAATATTGGGGGAAAAAAGTGCGTCTTATGGTCGGAAAAATACGGTATGTGAGGCCTCAGGATTCTGAATGCAAGAAAAAAAAACCAAAAACCTTTGTCTTTAGCAGAAATATGCAGGTCAGTTAAATTATTAGAATATTAAGATATTTAATGCTGCACAACATATATTTCTATATTTCTTTAGTAATTATTTCATGATTTAGTTAATTGTGGATAATTGTAATCGCACATCAAAATGGTTTATGAAGAAAATCTACATTTAAATTAATTTTTCCAAAGGATAATTTTATGATATTCAAATTAATTTTAATGGTTACACATCTTCAGACAAATAATGGTATAAGCAAGTATAAATTCACACAATTTATAAATTAATTATTTTTAATTTTGGTTTTGATAAATGAATTATTTCATGAAACAATATTTTTCAATATTAAGGGGGAAATATGTTTTGAGCCTGACTACATCATCACATTTGATTAATACCTCTTCTTCACACATTTTAATGAAAAAGAAATATTTATAAGGTACAGTGGTATAATATTGGGTATAACAACATTCAGTATTATAGTCATTTCTTTACACTGAGAAGAGTATTACATGCAAAGTGGCAGAATTGGAATATTTTGGTAACACAAGTTTATGACAAATATGAAATAATCCAGACAGTGGAAATATTAGGGTATATGTCACTGAGGACATAGCTACTCAGCGCTTGTTATCAACATAAAGGCCTTATTTTTATTCTTATTTTTATTCTTATTTTTTATTCTTATTTTATTTTTCATTTTCAATTTTTATTCTATTTTTTATTTCTAATTCTTAAATTTTTATTTTTTCTGTCAATGGAAAAAAAAACATCAATATTTAATAAAGTAATATCTATTATGAGAATATTGCTCCATTAAATATAGTGATGATATGGTTCCATTACAAAGGAAAATGTGTCAGTTCTGAGTTCTATGCAACAATTCTTTTATTCATTCATTCGCTCACTCATATATTCTTATTTTGGTTCATGGCTATACATTCCTACATATTATTAGTATAATAAATATATTCCTTATTAATAAAGATGATAACGCTGGTTACATAAAACACACTGACACCTATGGGTTGAAAAAGGTAATTACACCTAAGACATAAAAAAAAATGTTCTATCACATGAAGAATATGGATAATAATGTATTATCACTTATTATTGGTTTATTATTTCAAACATTGAAATCCATATACGGTACAAATTCTGATAATAATTATATGGATATTACTGATTGCTATGGTACGCTGTGATATTATAGGATAGGAAAATTACCAGATTTGGTATAGAATAGGGAATGAAGACTTCAAGCAAGATACTGAAATTACGTTAATAAAGACTTTTCATATTTCTAAACTTTATTGATTCTTATCAGTTGCAAGAAGAAGAATGCCGCGATCCAGAAGTCCCAGAAGGTAACAAAGCTATGATTACTGAGTAATAGACTGTGTCAGTCACAAGTGCAGTATCCACCACTGACAGTCACAAGTGCAGTATCCACCACTGACAGTCACAAGTGCAGTATCCACCACTGACAGCCACAAGTGCAGTATCCACCACTGACAGTCACAAGTGCAGTATCCACCACTGACGGCCACAAGTGCAGTATCCACCACTGACGGCCACAAGTGCAGTATCCACCACTGACAGCCACAAGTGCAGTATCCACCACTGACAGCCACAAGTGCAGTATCCACCACTGACAGTCACAAGTGCAGTATCCACCACTGACAGTCACAAGTGCAGTATCCACCACTGACAGTCACAAGTGCAGTATCCACCACTGACGGCCACAAGTGCAGTATCCACCACTGACGGCCACAAGTGCAGTATCCACCACTGACGGCCACAAGTGCAGTATCCACCACTGACAGTCACAAGTGCAGTATCCACCACTGACAGCCACAAGTGCAGTATCCTCCACTGACAGCCACAAGTGCAGTATCCTCCACTGACAGCCACAAGTGCAGTATCCACCACTGACAGCCACAAGTGCAGTATCCACCACTGACAGCCACAAGTGCAGTATCCACCACTGACAGCCACAAGTGCAGTATTCACCACTGACGGTCACAAGTGCAGTATCCACCACTGACGGCCACAAGTGCAGTATCCACCACTGACGGTCACAAGTGCAGTATCCACCACTGACGGTCACAAGTGCAGTATCCACCACTGACGGTCACAAGTGCAGTATCCACCACTGACGGCCACAAGTGCAGTATCCACCATTGACGGTCACAAGTGCAGTATCCACCACTGACAGCCACAAGTGCAGTATCCACCACTGACAGTCACAAGTGCAGTATTCACCACTGACAGCCACAAGTGCAGTATCCACCACTGACAGCCACAAGTGCAGTATCCACCACTGACAGTCACAAGTGCAGTATCCACCATTGACAGTCACAAGTGCAGTATCCACCACTGACAGCCACAAGTGCAGTATCCACCACTGACAGTCACAAGTGCAGTATCCACCACTGACAGCCACAAGTGCAGTATCCACCACTGACAGTCACAAGTGCAGTATCCACCACTGACAGTCACAAGTGCAGTATCCACCACTGACAGTCACAAGTACAGTATCGACCACTGACAGTCACAAGTGCAGTATTCACCACTGACAGCCACAAGTGCAGTATCCACCACTGACAGCCACAAGTGCAGTATCCACCACTGACAGCCACAAGTGCAGTATCCACCACTGACAGCCACAAGTGCAGTATCCACCAGACAGTCACAAGTGCAGTATCCACCACTAACAGTCACAAGTGCAGTATCCACCACTGACAGCCACAAGTGCAGTATCCACCACTGACAGCCACAAGTGCAGTATCCACCACTGACAGTCACAAGTGCAGTATCCACCACTGACAGTCACAAGTGCAGTATCCACCACTGACAGTCACAATTAAAGTGTCTAACCTGACAACCAGAGGACGATGCTCCTATGATGCTGAGATGAACTGTGTTATCATGTTCTTATCAAGTTCCAGTGGTTTCAATCACCTGTAAAGCTTCAATGAAGGCTGGTGAACAATAAGGTAATTGTCAGGAAGCTACAACCCTGACATGTGTCCTGTGCATTAGGACTGAGGACTGGTTATGGGGCTATAGCAGGGAAGAGACATTTTAACCCTTGCTTTGCTGACCAAAGACGTCACACCTGTTCAAAGACCAGTACCAATGAAGGATTCCAGAATATCCAAGGCGAGCCAATGTAAGTCCAGGTTTCTAAAGGTGACACTGCACAGATATTAAAGCTGCATTTCATCTATAGACTTTGTTTTCTCATCAACATTTGAATTTATGGACTTTGACCTGACACACAACACAATTTCTACAACATCTATATGCTATAGAAAAACTGTGTTTTTAAAATAACCAAGAAGACAGAAGACACCAAAATGAAGACCAGATGACATCAGATGATGATGACTGGACCTGAGGTGCTGCAATTTAGACTTAGGGAAGTATAATTATACATATTGTATATCAATATTGTTCACGGCTTACCATAACATGAATTCACATCATTAAGTGCATATAACAATAATCTGATATTATTATTGATATTAAATTATTTTTTCAAAAACGAAGAAAGATGATCTCATTATATTTTGAGGGCTCCAATTAATGTCTGTCTCCCTCAAAAGGGGGAATTGTTAAATATTAATAATCCATTAATTTCTTATTACACGCAGTTCTGTACGTTGCTTTAGCTGACATTACATAGGCTATTTTTGTAAGGTTAGCTCATGGAAAAGGACAACTCCATATGTGGAGACCACATGCTTTGAAAGATGTATATTTAAGGTGGGGGCTTACTCTAGGGGTCGCTCTTGCTCCCTCCCCATCATGAGACACAGACGCAAGGATGTCATCTCTGCACGGACATAGCATTGAATGGACAGCTGATATGTAACTTGACTACTACGTAAGAAGCCTAAGAGAGACAGACGCCATTTGCCATGTGAGATCCCAGAGAAAGAAGAATACATGTTGCTTTGCTATGAACAAATGGACAATCTCTTCACCTATTTTTATGCTTTTCTGTAATAATCTTTTCTTTGATGGAAGAATAAAAAATAAACCACTATATTTTTATCTGGTAACTAGTCCTGAGTATTGTACAAGAATACGCATGTTTTACAGATGCCCCGGTGTTAGCTTATGCGGATTTCTCGCAACCATTCATACTGCAGTGCACACTGACGGGAGCCTATTCGGGCTAGGAGCTGTATAAGTCCAGGATGGCCGGGAAAGAGTGATCGCTTACAGCAGTCGATCACTCCACGACTCCGAACGTAATCCCGACAATTACAGCTTTAAGCTCGAGCTCCTCGCAGTAGTGTGGGCCATGACGGAGCGGTTCGCAGAGTACCTGGCGGGCTCCGAGGTGGTGGTACGAGCAGACAACAATCCACTGGCCCACCTTGAAAATGCCAAATTAGGAGCCCTGGAGCAACGATGGGTGGCCCAGATGGCCAAGTTCAAGTACAAGATCATCTATAAAAGGGGAGCGGAAAATGTACATGCTGACGCCATCTCCAGGATTCGACGTACAACCCCGGGGCACAGTCGAGACGACGAACTGGAAGGAGAAGAGATGCCATTCGCTCTGACCCCCGCCGGGCCCACTGCCACGACCCGAGAACAACCCCACATAGGACTCACTAGAGGCATGCTAGAACAATCCCGAGACAAGTGGATCCAGCAGCAACAAGAAGATGGAGAGATTGGGGCCCTGGGCCAATGGGTGGCCACCAACAAAATACCTAACGACACTCAGAAACAAACTTTGACTCAGGACACTTTGTTAATGCTATGCCAATGGGAGAAATTGGTAATCAAAGGAGGACTTTTGTACTGCAAGGCAGTATCATGGACGTATCAGCAATAACTTGGCAAGTAGTCATACCAGGAGCCCAACTTAATGAACTAGCTCTAGAGGCCCATGAAAAAGGGGCTCATTTTGGGGCTCATAAGACTTTTCAGTGGTTACAACAAATAGCTTACCATCCTCGCTTGCAGACCGCAGTGGAAGAAACTTGCCGTGCGTGCTGCCTATGCGAGCTAACTAAACCACCCGCACAACGGGCCCCAGTACAGACTATAGTGACATCAGCGCCCCTCGAACTCTTGATGATTAATTATATGACCATTGGCCCCGGGCACCAGGGGTATGAACATTGTCTCATCATGGTGGACCATTTCACCAAATTCGCCGTGGTAACATAATGCTGTCTGCAGAACCTGCAGGGCACAAATCAGATTATCTAAAGCTGACAATGAATTGAGGCTTGCAAGAGATGTCAAAAGCAATAATAAAGGATTTTGGGGATATGTCAAAAGTAAAAGAAAAGTCAAAGATGCTATAGGATTTTTACAGGATGAAAATGATGAAATGGTAAGACAGGATGTTGAGAAGGCCAAACTTTTAAATTCCTATTTTGCATCTGTTTTCTCTCAGAAAGGAAATGTAACATCAACTGTTCTTCACTGTCCTATTAAGGGAATAGAAGAATCCAGGATGCCTATAAACAGAAAGATAGTGAGGAAACACTTAGCTAACCTAAATGAATTCAAGTCTCCAGGTCCAGATGAGTTACACCCCAGAGTACTGAAGGAGATAGCAGAAGAAATTTTTGAACCCCTCTCCATAATCTTTGAAAATTCTTGGAGAACAGGAGAAGTCCCAGAAGACTGGAGAAGAGCAAATGTTGTTCCTATCTTCAAAAAGGGGAAGAAGGTGGACCCAGGCAACTATAGGCCGGTGAGTCTGACTTCTATACCAGGAAAGATCTTTGTACAAATAATTAAATAACATGTATGTCAGTACCTGGATAAGAATGAAGTGATTAAACAGAGTCAGCATGGGTTTGTAAATAGTAAGTCATGTCAGACTAACTTAATTTCCTTCTATGACGGAATCACTGATTGGGTGGATCAAGGAAATGCTGTAGATACAGTATATCTTGACTTCAGCAAAGCATTTGACAAAGTCTCTCATACAATCCTTATTGAAAAAATGACTAAGTATGGAATGGACAAGGCAACTGTTAGGTGGATTCATAACTGGCTTAGTGATCGGACCCAAAGAGTGGTCGTAAATGGCTGCACATCCAGTTGGAAGAATGTCTCAAGTGGGGTACCACAGGGCTCTGTCCTGGGCCCTGTATTGTTCAACATCTCTATCAACGATTTAGATGAAGGAATTGTGGGCAAACTGATTAAATTTGCTGATGACACAAAGCTAGGAGGGATAGCTAATACTAGAGATGAGATAGAGGATTCAAAAAGATATAAATAAACTGGAGAAGTGGGCAGCAACTAACAGAATGGTTTTTAACAGGGAAAAATGCAAAGTACTACATCTGGGCAATAAAAATGAAAAAAGCATATACAGAATGGGAGGAATAGGGCTAAGTAACAGCACAAGTGAAAAAGACTTGGGTATACTAATAGATCACAGACTGAATATGAGTCAACAGTGATGCAGCAGCAAAAAAGGCAAATGCAATTCTAGGATGTATTAACAGAAGCATACAGTCTAGATCACGTGAAGTCATTATTTCCCTCTACTCCTCTTTGGTCAGACATCATCTGGAATATTGTGTCCAGTTTTGGGCACCACATTTTAAAAAAGACATCAACAAACTGGAGCAAGCTCAGAAAAGAGCGACCAGAATGGTGACCGGTCTGCAAAACCTGTCTTATGAGGAAAGGTTGCAGGATTTGGGAATGTTTAGTTTGCAAAAGAGAAGACTGAGAGGAGACTTAATAGCTGTCTAAAAATATCTAAAGGGCTGTCACATTGTAGAAGGATCAACTTTATTCTCATATGCACAAGGAAAGACTAGAAGCAATGGGATGAAACTGAATGGGAGGAGACACAGATTAGATATTAGAAAAAACTTTTTGACAGTGAGGGTGATCAATGAGTGGAACAAGCTGCCACGAGAAGTAGTGAGTTCTCCTTCAATGGAAGTCTTCAAACAGAAGCTGGACAGACATCTAACTGGGATGATTTAGAGAATCCTGCTTTGAGCAGGGGGTTGGACCAGATGGCCCAGGAGGTCCCTTCTAACTCTATGATTCTATGATTCTATGATTCTATAACCCCTACTCGAGATCAAACTGTGGAGTCCGCCGCCTACGCGATTTGTAAAAACTTTATCCAAGTGTACGGCTGCCCTCAATGGATACATTCAGATCAGGGTGCATGCTTCCTGGGAAGTCAAGGAAGAACTACACCGTCTGTATGGTATCGATAAATCCCGGACCACTCCATACCACCCACAAGGGAATGGGGCCTGCGAACGATTGAATCAGATGCTAATCCAAATGTTACGCACCCTGGAGAGCTACCGGAAGGCCCGCTGGCCTGAGTACATCCCTGAGCTGGTGTGGGTTTATAACAACCGGGTACACCGAGTCACCGGTAAAACCCCTTACTCGCTGCTATTTGGCCGGGAAGGCAAGGGGATCACGGAGGTGGAATTAAATCCAGAAGACCAACAACCGTGGACAGGGGTCTCGTTGTGGGTCCGGAACCACCGGCATCGGCTACAAACCCTGCACTGAATCGTCCACACAAAACTGTTGTGAGTTCATTTTTCCCTTCACTATTGAGGTCTGATGAACTCCCTCCTCTGGTGAAGGAAGGTAGTGAGGCTGATTACCAAACACCTGGGCAGCTAGATGATGACTGGGTGGCTGGAATTGAGGACTGGATATAAGGCTGCCGACGCCCTTCTTCCTGGCTGGTGATTTTCCTGCTGGATTCTTGGAGACCAGTCTGATTCCTGTGTCTCAAAGCTAAGTTTTTCTGCTCTGCTTTGTACTCTTCAGTTTTGTTTTTGTTTTGCCTTGTTTTTTGGGAGTTCTGCCATCCCCGGCCGGGGGTGAGCTGAATTCCATTTTTGTCTCTGATCTGTTGATCTTTTGCTCTGTCTTCAGAATATACCTGAGTGCTGATATAGTCTTTTGAAGTATAGCGACTTCAGGGCCTGTTTTTCCTATCAGTCGGTTGGCTCATTTTGATAGGGTTTTTGTGGATGGCAGACAGCAGCTTTCCTATCCTGTCCTATGTAGTTAGCTTGGGCCCCATCATTTGCTCAACCTATCTTTCTATCTGTGTTAGTGTTTTCATCTTGCTTCACCGTCATTATATGTTGGGTGCTGCCTATTGCTTTGGGGTCTGCTCTGGGGCAGTTTAGTTTTCCCCTTTCTGTCTTTAGGCTATGTAGTTCTCCGGCTGTGATTGAGGGGTCTAGGGCACTGTAGGAACCCCCCACGGCTACTGCTAGTTGTTGTGGATAGGTTCAGGGGTCTGCAATCCGATAGCTGCCAACCTCTCTGGTTTTTCTGGACTTAGCTGGTATTTTGTTTTTTCCTCCTTCGGTGACTCATCATAACAGAATCACCAGCCATACCGCAGATCCTAGGGTACTCAATAGCAGGAGAGAATTGTAAAAAACAAAAAAAAGGAAAAAAGAAGTGTCAGAATTTTTTTTTCTTTTTTTTGTGTGCATATTTTTTCCTCTGTATCTCTGAGGCCGTAGGGGGAATTTTTCTCTCAATGGAGATGAAGCAATTGTCTGATCGTGTGGAGCAGCTCGCTGCTGAAGTGCGGGGAATTTCCGCCTATCTTGCTCATTCACATGCTGCTGAACCAAAGATTCCCACTCCTGATGTGTTTTTTGGGGATCGGTCTAAATTCTTGAATTTCAAGAATAATTGTAAATTATTTTTTGCCTTGAAGCCTAACTCGTCGGGGAACTCCGCGCAGGTGGTTAAAATTGTCATCTCTTTGCGGAACGGCGATCGCCAGGATTGGGCGTTTTCTTTGAAACCTGATGATCCTATTCTGAATAATGTGAGCGTATTTTTTCAAGCCTTGGGGTTGTTGTATGATGAACCTAATGCTATTGATCAGGCTGAAAAGACCCTGTTGGCATTAAGCCAGGGACGGGATTCGGCAGAGTTGTACTGTCAAAAATTCCAAAAGTGGGCGGTCCTTACTACCTGGAATGATGGTGCCTTGGCTGCTCTCTTTCGGAAGGGTTTGTCAGAAACTGTAAAAGATACTATGGTGGGATTTCCTGTTCCCTCTGGTCTTGACGATTCTATGTCATTAGCCATTCAGGTGGATCGGCGTTTACGTGAATGCAAAACTACACGAGAGATGTTGCCACCTGTTGAACAAATGTCTGAACCTATGCAATAGCATGTAAATCAACAGCCGCGGAGACACCATCACATGTTTCTCAACGCAAGCAATGACTAGCCAGGTCTTTCCCCGGGAAGGAACAACCACGGGAAGGGCAGTCTCCAATGAAGGAAACTACCTATGCCAAAACATGGTATCCATCCACAGACAGCTGTTTCGGGGTATTGCCCCTCATCAGTGTGGAGTAGGAAACTGGCTAGTAGGAGCAATGCCTAGTGAAAGGCTATGAACATAAGGATGAGTGACCTCATGGAGATCAACATCCAACACTGCGGAGACACCATCACATGTTTCTCAACGCAGTGATCTAGAGCAATACCCCCATCCCTTATGGGAAATATGCAAAAGCATGTAAATCAACAGCCGCGGAGACACCATCACATGTTTCTCAACGCAAGCAATGACTAGCCAGGTCTTTCCCCGGGAAGGAACAACCACGGGAAGGGCAGTCTCCAATGAAGGAAACTACCTATGCCAAAACATGGTATCCATCCACAGACAGCTGTTTCGGGGTATTGCCCTTCATCAGTGTGGAGTAGGAAACTGGCTAGTAGGAGCAATGCCTAGTGAAAGGCTATGAACATAAGGATAAGTGACCTCATGTAAATCAACAGCCGCGGAGACACCATCACATGTTTCTCAACGCAAGCAATGACTAGCGTTGAGAAACATGTGATGGTGTCTCCGCGGCTGTTGATTTACATGCTTTTGCATATTTCCCATAAGGGATGGGGGCATTGCTCTAGATCACTGCGTTGAGAAACATGTGATGGTGTCTCCGCAGTGTTGGATGTTGATCTCCATGAGGTCACTCATCCTTATGTTCATAGCCTTTCACTAGGCATTGCTCCTACTAGCCAGTTTCCTACTCCACACTGATGAGGGGCAATACCCCGAAACAGCTGTCTGTGGATGGATACCATGTTTTGGCATAGGTAGTTTCCTTCATTGGAGACTGCCCTTCCCGTGGTTGTTCCTTCCCGGGGAAAGACCTGGCTAGTCATTGCTTGCGTTGAGAAACATGTGATGGTGTCTCCGCGGCTGTTGATTTACATGCTTTTGCATATTTCCCATAAGGGATGGGGGCATTGCTCTAGATCACTGCGTTGAGAAACATGTGATGGTGTCTCCGCAGTGTTGGATGTTGATCTCCATGAGGTCACTCATCCTTATGTTCATAGCCTTTCACTAGGCATTGCTCCTACTAGCCAGTTTCTTACTCCACACTGATGAGGGGCAATACCCCGAAACAGCTGTCTGTGGATGGATACCATGTTTTGGCATAGGTAGTTTCCTTCATTGGAGACTGCCCTTCCCGTGGTTGTTCCTTCCCGGGGAAAGACCTGGCTAGTCATTGCTTGCGTTGAGAAACATGTGATGGTGTCTCCGCGGCTGTTGATTTACATGCTTTTGCATATTTCCCATAAGGGATGGGGGCATTGCTCTAGATCACTGCGTTGAGAAACATGTGATGGTGTCTCCGCAGTGTTGGATGTTGATCTCCATGAGGTCACTCATCCTTATGTTCATAGCCTTTCACTAGGCATTGCTCCTACTAGCCAGTTTCCTACTCCACACTGATGAGGGGCAATACCCCGAAACAGCTGTCTGTGGATGGATACCATGTTTTGGCATAGGTAGTTTCCTTCATTGGAGACTGCCCTTCCCGTGGTTGTTCCTTCCCGGGGAAAGACCTGGCTAGTCATTGCTTGCGTTGAGAAACATGTGATGGTGTCTCCGCGGCTGTTGATTTACATGCTTTTGCATATTTCCCATAAGGGATGGGGGCATTGCTCTAGATCACTGCGTTGAGAAACATGTGATGGTGTCTCCGCAGTGTTGGATGTTGATCTCCATGAGGTCACTCATCCTTATGTTCATAGCCTTTCACTAGGCATTGCTCCTACTAGCCAGTTTCCTACTCCACACTGATGAGGGGCAATACCCCGAAACAGCTGTCTGTGGATGGATACCATGTTTTGGCATAGGTAGTTTCCTTCATTGGAGACTGCCCTTCCCGTGGTTGTTCCTTCCCGGGGAAAGACCTGGCTAGTCATTGCTTGCGTTGAGAAACATGTGATGGTGTCTCCGCGGCTGTTGATTTACATGCTTTTGCATATTTCCCATAAGGGATGGGGGCATTGCTCTAGATCACTGCGTTGAGAAACATGTGATGGTGTCTCCGCAGTGTTGGATGTTGATCTCCATGAGGTCACTCATCCTTATGTTCTGAACCTATGCAATGTGATAGAGTTTTGTCTAGGGCGCAACGTCAGGAGTTCAGAAGGCGTATTAAGCTGTGTTTTTTTTGTGGAGATGCCTCGCATATTATTTCTGTCTGCCCTAAACGAGAGAAACGCTTTGCACACACGTTTTCTGTGGGTGGTGTTCAACCTAAGTTTCTTCTGGCAATTACTCTGATCTGCTCCCTGTCCACATTTTCCGCCAAGGCTTTTGTGGATTCAGGAGCAGCTCTGAACCTGATGGACTTGGATTTTGCTAAAGGTTGTGGATTTCCTATGACACTTCTGCGGACGCCTATCCCTTTGAGGGGTATTGATGCTACTCCTTTGGCGAAGAATAAACCTCAGTTTTGGACCCAGGTGGTAATGCGGGTCGCCCCAGACCATCAAGAAAATTGCAGATTTTTGGTGTTGCATAATTTGCATGATACCATTGTTTTGGGGTTTCCCTGGTTGCAAATCCATAATCCAGTTCTGGATTGGAAATCTTTGTCTGTGGTGAGTTGGGGTTGTCGGTGTGCCCTTAGTGATGCTCCTGTTTTCTCCTCCTGTCCCCAGTCGCATGATGTTCCTGACTATTTGGCTGACTTTTATGATGTATTTAGTGAGAATGAGTCTGCGTCTTTGCCTCCTCATAGGAGTCATGACTGTGCAATTGAGCTGAACCCGGGGTGTAAATTTCCCAAGGGTCGGCTCCTCAATTTATCTGTACCCGAGCACGAGGCTATGCGATCCTATATTAAGGAGGCGTTGGAGAAGGGTCATATTAGACCATCCTCTTCACCCTTAGGTGCTGGGTTTTTTTTCGTGGCTAAAAAGGATGGTTCATTAAGGCCTTGTATTGACTATCGTGCCCTCAACAAAATTACTGTTAAATATCAGTATCCGTTAACCCGGATTTCTGATCTATTCTCCAGAGTTAAAGGTGCTTGCTGGTTTACCAAGCTTGACCTCAGGGGGGCGTATAATCTTATTCGCATTAAGCATGGGGATGAATGGAAGACGGCGTTTAATACTCCGGAGGTACATTTTGAGTACCTGGTGATGCCTTTTGGGCTCACTAATGCCCCTTCCGTCTTCCAGTGCTTCATGAACGATATATTCCGAGACTTTGTGGATAAATTTTTGATTATCTATCTGGATGATATTTTGATCTTCTCCAAGAATTGGGACTCTCATGTGGAACATGTTCGGACTGTGTTCCGGATATTGAGGGAGAATTCCCTGTATGTCAAGGGATCGAAATGCCTTTTTGGGGTACAGAGGATTTCATTTTTGGGATTTATTTTGTCTCCGTCAACTATTGAAATGGACCTGGCCAAGGTACAGGCCATTTATGATTGGGTTCAGCCCACTTCTTTGAAGGCCCTCCAGAAGTTTTTGGGTTTTGCTTATTTTTATCGGAAATTTATAGCTAATTTTTCTGGTATTGCCAAGCCATTGACTGATTTGACTAAGAAGGGTGCTGATGTGCTGAATTGGTCTCCGGAGGCTGTTTCTTCCTTTCAGGAGCTGAAGCGAAGATTCAGTTCTGCTCCGGTTTTGCGGCAACCTGATGTCTCACTCCCGTTTCAGGTGGAGGTGGACGCTTCTGAGATTGGTGCAGGAGCTGTTTTGTCCCAAAAAGATCCTGTGACATCTAAAATGAATCCTTGTGCTTTCTTTTCCCGAAAGTTCTCCCCATCCGAACGTAACTATGAGTGGGGAATCGGGAACTGTTAGCCATGAAATGGGCATTTGAGGAGTGGAGACATTGGTTGGAGGGAGCTAAACACCAAGTCGTGGTCCTTACTGACTACAAGAATTTGATTTACCTGGAGTCGGCCAAGCGCTTGAATCCTAGACAGGCTAGGTGGGCCTTGTTTTTCACACGTTTTGATTTTGTGGTCTCTTTTCTTCCGGGCACTAAGAATGTCAAGGCAGACGCCCTCTCTAGGAGTTTCCTTGCTGATTCTCCTGTTGTGACTAAGCCTGCTACCATCTTAGGCGAGGGGGTAGTTCTTTCTGCCATCTCACCCGATTTGAGACGTGCTCTGGAAGAGTTTCAGGAGGACAAACCTGAGCGTTGTCCCAGTGGAAAGTTGTATGTTCCTGACCAGTGGAGGAAGAGAGTGATGTCTGAAGTTCATTGCTCTGCATTGGATGGTCATCCAGGTATTTTTGGTACTAGAGATCTGGTGAGTCGGTCTTTTTGGTGGCCCGCCTTGTCTCGTGATGTCAGGAATTTTGCGCAGTCCTGTGGGACTTGCTCCCGGTCTAAACCTTGTTCTCGCTCTAGTGGCTTGTTGATGTCTTTGCCGGTGCCCAGGAGGCCATGGACCCATATTTCAATGGATTTTATCTCTGATATACCTGTCTCTCAGAGAATGACTGTTATTTGGGTGATTTGTGATAGATTCTCTAAGATGGTCCATCTTGTACCACTCCCTAAGTTGCCATCTTGTGTCTAGATTTTGGAGGACTTTCTGTTCCAAGCTGGGAATTTAGTTGTCCTTCTCCTCTGCGTTTCACCCTCAGACCAATGGGCAGAGGGAGAGAACAAACCAGACTTTGGAGTCGTATTTGAGATGTTTTATTTCTGCCGATCAGGATGATTGGGTTTCATTTTTGCCCTTGGCCGAATTTGCTTTAAATAATAGAGCTAGTTCTGCCACTTTGATGTCACCTTTTTTTTGTAACTTTGGTTTTCACCCTCGATTTTCTTCAGGGTAGTTGGAGCCTTCTGCCTGCCCAGGTGTTGACACTGTGGTGGATAGAATGCACCAGATCTGGGACCAAGTAGTGGATAAGTTGTCTCTCTCCCAGGAAAAGGCCCAACGGTTTTCCAACCGGCGTAGGACCGTTGGTCCCCAGTTTAAGGTGGGTGATATGGTTTGGCCGTCATCAAAAAATATCGCTATGAAGGTGGCTTCTCCTAAGTTTAAGCCTAGATTTATTGGACCTTACAAGATTTTGGAGATTATTAATCCGGTCTCTTTCCGGTTGGCTCTTCCTGTCACATTTAAAATTCATAATGTGTTTCATAAGTCCTTGTTGAAGAGGTTTGTTGAACCAGTAGTTCCTGTGGTGGCACCTCCTGACCCTATATTGGTTGAAGGTAACATGGAATATGAGGTAGAGAAGATACTGGATTCCCGTCTGGCTAGACGGAGACTCCAGTATTTGGTTAAGTGGAAGGGTTATGGTCAGGAGGATAATTCCTGGGTCTCTGCCTCTGATATTCATGCCGAAAGATTGGTGCGTGCCTTTCATCGGGCTCACCCGGATCGCCCTGGTGGCATGGATGAGGGTTCGGTGACCCCTCCTCAAGGGGGAGGTACTGTTGGGAGTTCATTTTTCCCTTCACTATTGAGGTCTGATGAACTCCCTCCTCTGGTGAAGGAAGGTAGTGAGGCTGATTACCAAACACCTGGGCAGCTAGATGATGACTGGGTGGCTAGAATTGAGGACTGGATATAAGGCTGCCGACGCCCTTCTTCCTGGCTGGTGATTTTCCTGCTGGATTCTTGGAGACCAGTCTGATTCCTGTGTCTCAAAGCTAAGTTTTTCTGCTCTGCTTTGTACTCTTCAGTTTTGATTTTGTTTTGCCTTGTTTTTTGGGAGTTCTGCCATCCCCGGCCGGGGGTGAGCTGAATTCCATTTTTGTCTCTGATCTGTTGATCTTTTGCTCTGTCTTTAGAATATACCTGAGTGCTGATATAGTCTTTTGAAGCCTAGCGACTTCAGGGCCTGTTTTTCCTATCAGTCGGTTGGCTCATTTTGATAGGGTTTTTGCGGATGGCAGACAGCAGCTTTCCTATCCTGTCCTATGTAGTTAGCTTGGGCCCCATCATTTGCTCAACCTATCTTTCTATCTGTGTTAGTGTTTTCATCTTGCTTCACCGTCATTATATGTTGGGTGCTGCCTATTGCTTTGGGGTCTGCTCTGGGGCAGTTTAGTTTTTCCCCTTTCTGTCTTTAGGCTATGTAGTTCTCCGGCTGTGATCGAGGGGTCTAGGGCACCGTAGGAACCCCCCACGGCTACTGCTAGTTGTTGTGGATAGGTTCAGGGGTCTGCAATCCGATAACTGCCAACCTCTCTGGTTTTTCTTGACTTAGCTGGTATTTTGTTTTTTCCTCCTTTGGTGACTCATCATAACACAAAACTCCAGGACCTGGAACATCAAGGGGGTCTCTGCCTCAACCCATCGACCTCCGGGCCAGGGATTGGGTACTCGTACGAGATCAGCACCCTCAGAACAAGCTGGAACCCTGATGGAAAGAGAGTCCATATCGAGTGTTGCGCCAAGTAAGCCCCGACGGGCCAGTGTACGAAATGCAACCTGAAAAAGATGAGGATCTCCCTACCCGTACCGTGCACTGTAATATGTTGTGGCCCTGTACTTCCACCGACCCCACACGACCCGAGACGACGCCTCAGGTCTCAGAATCTCTGCCAGCAGTATGGACTGAGAATGATGAGGAAGACCTCCAAGCAGTACAAACGGACACTTCAAGGAATAATATCCCAGCGGACCCAGTCGACCCACCAAGCCCGACCGACCCGCCACCTTCCACCACCCCAGAAGACTCTACAACAGTCGAACCAAGATGTTCCGAGCGGTCAACAGCTGGCAACCCCCCCCCGAAAGCTACGAACAAGATCAGTTCGTATGGCAGAGGAAGCTTTCGCCTCGAGAAGCCGGCCCAGGCCTCCCCTAGCCCTCGCCCAAAGACTGGCGAGCATACAGGATAGGGGAGTGTAGGAGGAGGAGTCCCTGCTGTGTGTTCGGGCCGGAACCAAGGGGGCTGTCACCAAGGTTCCTAGGGGGACATAATAGAGGACGGACCACAGAGACTTCTAGAAAGGTTGGGGGAGGAGCTATATAAAATATAAAAGAGGCTGAGGACGCCAGCAGAGGGCAGTCGACGGAGCAGGAAAGTAGGAGCAAGGAAGCTAGAGCGCGCCAGAGAGCCAGAGCTAGAGCGAGAGCCAAAGCAAGGAGAGCAGAGCAGCGACGGGAGAGACTGAAGGGAGACTCACCACCGACAGAAGGGAGACGGCACCGAGCTGTCCAACATAGAGGCACTGACCGCCTGCCCGCGCTCCCAGCGGCCGCCACCGCCTGACTCCACCCCACGGGCGCGGCCCTTCCGCTGCCGCCCGCGGCCGCCCGACTTCACCCCATGGGTGCGGCCTGTCTGTAGCTGCCCGCGGCCACCGCCGTCCGACTCCACCCCGCGGGTGCGGCCTGTCCGCTCCCACCCGCGGCCCCTGCAGCTCGGCTCCGGCCCGCGGCCTGTTTACCGCCACCTGCGGCTGCCGCTGCCCGTCCCCAGCTGGTGGCTGCGGCCTACATCATCCAGTCCCTGGGCAACGCCATTCCACGTCCGCGACGCAGAGGAACTCTTCATGGGCCTGCTGTGCCCCCACTTCGCCGGGGCGTAGGAACGCCCAAAGTCTCCGCCAAATCCTCGTTGGCTGGGCCCAGCGGCTGATACGCCAAAGCATCATCGACCATTGCTCTGCCGGACATCAGAGAGGAAAAGTGACACGTTATAGTTAACATTCTGGACCCATAGTCGGCCATACCATGGCCCTATAGTGACCGGTCTTTGCCGGGTTAGTCGTGTTTGTGTCACCAGTGTATTCTTGATTTGATCCCTGCGAGGATAACTGCTGTTAACTTGCTTGGTTGCTTGAGATAGCCCCTATAGGCATCTATATTTATATAAAAGTTACATCTTAAAGTTCATCCCGTCTCGTCACTGCATCCCGCGTACCTGCGATTACTACACTTGGAGCCCTCTAGATGTACCGCTGATATAGAGCGAACGTTGTTCTCTGCCCAGGTGAAGATGCGGGCAGCCAAGTCCTGAAGAAACCCATGTCGTGGGCCTCCCTGGTGGCGTAGAAATGATACTGCAGTTATATTGTCTGACATGATTTTAAACTGTTGATCTTGTAAAGGTGAGTGACTTCTTTTCAGTGTCTCCCACACAGCACGTAATTCTCTGTAGTTTGAGGATTGGGAACTGATGTTTGCTGACCATGTTCCCTGAAGGTATCTTCCTTCCAAATGGGCTCCCCATCCTTCTCTGCTGGCATCTGTGACAATAGTCACGCATGGTGATAGGATCCATGGTACTCCCTGACTGATGTTCCTGCGACTGGTCCACCATATCAGTGATGATTTTAGTGCAGGAGCAAGACAAATCACTTTGTCTAGAGAGGTCTGCCGCCTGTCCCATTTTTAAAGGATCGCCCTCTGCAGTCCCCTGGTGTGGGCTTGGCTCCACATTACACACGGTATGCATGCTGTAAATGTAACCAAGACCTTCATTGCGGTTCTTATGAAGACTCGATTTCACAGCAGCTGATATATTTTGTTTCTGACTTTCGGTAATAGAGAGATTCTTTCCCTGGAATCTAAGATAACTCCCAGGAACTTCTTTCTGGTCCCCGGCAGCAGGTCAGACTTCTCCCTGTTCAGGATCCGACCCAGATCTTGAAGCGTGGAGACCATCAAGTTGAGCTGTCTTTTTAACTCGGAAGCTGAACGGGATATTAAGAGGAAATCGTCCAAGTATGGAACGATGATCACACATTTTTGTCTCAAATATGCCACGTTCTCAGCGACCAGCTTCGTAAAAACCCGAGTTGCTCAAGCTAGACCAAAAGGAAGAGCCTGGAACTGAAAATGGTAGCACGTATCTTTTATTTTTAGCGCAAACCGAAGAAACTTTTTAGAGGGAGGGTGAATGGGAACATGATAGTACGCACTTTTTAGGTCTATCGTACACATTACGGCATTTTGGTCTATCAGAGGAGTGGTGGTCTTTAGGGACTCCATTCTGAAGCTTTTGTACCGAATCCACTGATTTAGCGGTTTCAAATTTATAATAGTGCGACTCTCCTCTGAAGGCTTTTTTATCGTGAAAAGGGTTGAATAATGACCCTGACCCATTTCTGTTTGATGGACCGGGACCACCACGTTTGATCTTAACAGATCTCTTACATCTGTCCATATAGGATCTATGAGGGCTTTGGACCGGGGATTTGTGACCACGATTCGTGCCGGGGGGGTTGGTAAACCCGAGGGTATACCCTTGGGATACCGTGTTTAGGATCCACTGACTCAGAGAGGAGCCCCCACGTGTCTGAGAATTCTCTAAGGTGACCCCCCCCACGGGTATAGCGTCATTGTCTCTTGCTCCTAGAACTTGGTCCGGGTCGAGATAGAGGGGCTCTATTCTTCCCCCCTTTTGGGTTTTCCCAGCGACCAGATTTTCTTTTTCCCCTATATTCCTGCCTCTGGGAAGAGCAGGATCTCTGAAAAGGATAATATCTTTTTGTTTTTTCCTCAGGAAAACCTTTTTTATTATCAGTGGCGTTCTATAGAATCTTGTCTAGGACTGGTCAAAACATTTTCAAACCTGAGAAGGGTATGGCACATAATTTATTTTCTGACTGGTAGTCACCCGACCAGGTCTTCATCCATATGGCTCTACGAGCCACATTGGACAAACAGTTATTTCTGGCCACAAACCATACTGATTCAGCTAAAGCGTCTGCTAAAGAAACCGTTGCGAGTTTCAAAAGGAGAAGACCTTCCAAGATATTCCCCCTGGGGGCTGTCCCCTTTAACTGGTGTTCTAGTTGCCCTTTTTAGGAGTCTGTCAGCTTTTCTGTCCATGGGCTCCCTGAGGATAGAAAAATCTTCAAAGGGAATTGTCACGTCACCGCCGCCTGCGTTCCATCCGACTCACCGGGCCACCGCTCGCCGGCGCGTTCCCGTCGGTGCCTCTGCTCCTCTGCCGGCGCTTGCGGCCTCCCGGGCGCGCGCTCCCCGCGGGTCCCGACGGGCACGCGCACTTCCTCTCTGAACCCATCGCCTCTCCTGCTGGTAAGGAGGACCCTGACCCGGAAGCTCCTCCCCACTCTCCTACATCAGGCCGTCGCTCCCTAGTGACGTTGCCTGATCGTCATTGGAACTTCCCCGTGACTCTGGCCCCACACTTGCTGGCGTCCTCTCCTGATCCCTCTGCGCGGCGCCTGCCTACCTACACCTAGCGCTGTTACCTTCTCTCTCCTGTGTCTGCAGTGGGACAATCCTACCCTAGTCCAGTCTCCTGTGCTCCAGCCGTCCTACCCGGGTCCAGTCTCTTGTTCTCCTGCCGTCCTACCCTGGTCCAGTCTCCTGTGTTCCTGCCGTCCTACCCTGGGCCAGTCTCCTGTGTTCCTGCCGTCCTACCCTGGTCCAGTCTCCTGTGCTCCTGCCGTCCTACCCTGGTCCAGTCTCCTGTGTTCCTGCCGTCCTACCCTGGTCCAGTCTCTTGTGCTCCTGCCGTCCTACCCTGGTCCAGTCTCCTGTGTTCCTGCCATCCTACCTTGGTCCAGTCTCCTGTGTTCCTGCCGTCCTACCCGGTTCCAGTCTCCTGTGTTCCTGCTGTCCTACCCTGGTCCCGTCTCAGGTGCTCGTGCCATCCTACCCCGGTCCAGTATCCTGTCTCCTGGCCGCTCTACCCTGTGTCTTCGGCTGTCTGGGTACCAGCTGCCGCGGTAATAGTCTTCCCTGGGCCTGTTCCTAACACTCCCTGTATAGGGGGAGGTCCACCTGGTCCACTCGCCCAGGGGAGGTTCGTTGCCGTGGTCCAGTGGGTTCACCCTCGGGCATCCTAACAGGAATTGAAGTCTTCCTTGTTACTCTGGCCACTGGAACATCAATCTTAGGAACTTCGTCCCAAGTGCTAATGTCCTCTGGTTCAAAAGCTAGCCGAAGTCTGAAATCTCGAGGGATGACCAGTCGTTTTTCAGCGTCCTCCCATTCCTCCAAAATCATTGTACGGATGTGATCGTTCACTGGAAAAACCTGACGAATCCGTGCTCTTAGGCCCCCAAACATTTCGTCCTGGACTAACTGAGTTTTTTGGGGTTTTCTCGATCTGCATTGTGCTTCTTACTACACTCAGCAGCTTGTCTGTGTTCTCTGAGGAAAAAAGATACCTCTTCCCAACCTCAAGAGATTCCAAGGTGATCTCGCCCTCTTCCTCCAGGTCCGAGCTTAGTGATTGGACCTCCTCATCCAAGGATTGCTCAAATTTCCACCTCGGTATCTTAGGACGGGGTCCCAGATGGGATGAATGGGCAGGTAGGAGACCTGAGAGGCAGGCCTGAACCTCCTCTCTGACCATGGTGCGCATCTCGACATAAAGGGAAGCTTGTTCGCCTCTGATAACTTTAAGACTGCATCCCTCACATAGGAGTTTTGCCAATGACTCTAGTAGCCTGACGGAACAGATGGCACACTTCTTGGATTTCCCCAAGGATTTGCCTGATTTTTTAGACGATGGTGCCAGAGATACTGGTGCTGCGTCCCCCTAATGTAAAAGCACAGGAAAATTTTTTTAATAAACTCATGTCTATCAGTCTCCAATAGGTCGTGCCCTATTAAACACACTTCATTGGTGGTTCAGGGTGATCACTGGACCTCAATGAATCCTCCATATCTGCAAAAACAAAAGAGAACATTCAGCTCACCCCTGAGATGTAATTCCAAGCACAAGAAGGAGCACGACTTCCTCACTGCTGCACAGCGTCCAAGGCAATAGGAAAAATAGAAGTGGATCCAGCTCAATACGGTGGTGTGTAATGAGACCATACGCGTTTCGAGCAACACGGCGAGCCGTGTTGCTCGAAACGCATATGGTCCCATTACACACCACCCCCTGTCATTGCTGTGCCATCTGAGATGTCTGTTTTGTCATTTTGAATTTAAGGATCATCCAATAAAAAATTTCTAATTTTTAAATAAGCCCTGTGAGTGAGCTGGATCCACTTCTATTTTTCCTAGATCCTCCATATCTGCCTGATACACAGAACCCTGTCCAAGGGATTAAGGTAGTTTAGATGTTCTACCTTCCCTTGATTAGTCCGCCTGATCCTCAATCCTCAGCGACATGCCGGCTCCTGCCGCGTCTGACATCACCGGAAGCGCCTACTCTTACTTACGGTCCTAATGCGTTCCAGCCTGGAGCGCAACCGGAAGTTGCCATCTTGTGGCCCCTGGAAGTGATGAGGCGTCTAGCGGTGGGAGCCAAGAGCCCCCCGCTGGGCGGGAAGCAGCTCCAAGTCCTGGAGCCCTGCTCTACGGGATGCCTGGCTGAAGAACCCCCCTTGGAGGGGTGTCGGTCTTGGACCTCTTGACAGGGGGAAGGCAGAGTTGGAACCTCCAATCCCCCTGAGACCGCAAGGTAACGATGGAAGCGCTGGAGCTCTTCTGACTTTCCATGACATCTCTTGTGCCCGTCCTTACAGGGACAGGAAAAATACTGGAGTATGAGAGTGGGAGGGGACCTTTTAACCTCTCGTGCGTTTCCTGTCCCTATAAGGATGGAAGGACAACCTCCATGGTGCTGTCAGGAGGGACGTCCTGGAAATATATATTATTTACTGAATAAGTAAAGAGAGGACAAACAATCCGAGGTCAGGTCCAGGAAATGGCGCAGTAAGACAAAGGGAAGTCAGAGATGAAATCCAATTCAGAAGCCGAGGTCAGGAAATCCAGAAAGACAAAACAGATTACAGAGAGCAGGCACAAGAGAAGTCAGGTCACAAGCAAAGGGTCGAAAGGCCCTTTTACATTTAGCGATGCACCAGCGATCCAACCAGCGATCCGACCCGGTCAGGATCGCTGGTGCATCGCTAAATGATCGCTAGTGAGCTTTCATACAGAAAGATCTCACAGCGATGCAGCAGCGACGCAGCGCACGATACTTACCATTCACACACAGCGATCCTGCGTCCTCCGGCCCACCTCCACGCGTCGCTGGACGTCACAGCAGGATGTCTCAGCAGGAAGCGCCCGACGAGAAATGGAGCCGGACATTCTCGCGCGATCAGCGATGGACAGCGGGGGAGCCGGTCGCTGGTAAGTATCACACATAGCGATATCGCTAGCAATATCGCTATAACGTCACAAAACCGGTGACTTTTAGCGATATTGCTAGCGATATTGCTTAGTGTAAAACCCCCTTAAGTCTGGGAAGAGAATCAAGTCAAGCTGGGCCAGGCACAAAGCACAGAGGGATCAATGTTACACAGGCAACAGCAAGTGTACGATTGACGCTAGGTGGAGGAGCTAGCCTGCTTATGCAGAAGACTAATCAAGGAAAGTGAACACAGATGATTGCAGCACAGATCCAGCACAATCAATACACAAAGAAGCATATCAGACAGGAACAGGGTGGAGATCTTGACAGTGAGATATCGTTTCTGGGAGCTGACTGTGTTTGAACTCGGCTATCTTCTCTAGAAGCTGGCTGTGTCTGAGCTAGGTGAGATATCTTCTCCGGTAGCTTGCTGTGTCTGAATCAGGTGAGATATTGATCCGAGACCTGGCTGTGTCTGAGCTAGGTGAGATATCTTCTCCTGGAGCTGGATGTGTCTGAATTCAGTAAGATCTCCTCTTTGACAGCTGGTAAAGTCTGAGTCAGCGTGTGATCTGAATAAGATTGGCAACTCTTACAGGAGCAGAGACCCATTCTTCATGTTTTCATTTGGTTTATTTTTGGCCCGTCTGCTCAGTGTTGTGTGTTCAGTATCACGAATTTCTGAATTATCTGGCATTTCTAGAAAAACTATTAGAATCTTTCCTGCATCCATCTGGTTTGTCTTAAAGCATCACTTAGTTCAATTTTTGAAAAATAAATGGCAAAATTATATACGGTATATTAAGGATTGATCCTGAGGCAGGTCCTATTGATCTTGGAGATGAATAATGTCAGTGTGATATTTTCTGTGACAGTGGTCAAGGAAAGAAAGGCTGACCATTCCAAAACAGCAGAGGGCAGTTAGCTGGCACCTTGTCGGGCTCCACTTGAAACCAGAGCTTCTTCTTTGTGACACTGAAAACTGATCTAGAAGAAAATCAGACTAGGACAATCCAAAGCAAGATCCCAGTGGAGCAGCGTCTCCAAAAATCACAGCCTAAGGCAAAATACAATTAATCACTATGAAAACAGAGCAGGCACAAAACAATTGTCAGTGGCTTCCCCAGCATTTGCACATTGACATGAAAAAGCGAACTAGAATCATTGTGAGGGCTGGATTTCGGCACACCTGAGAATCAGCCATAAGGCAACTGATCAAGGAACATGGCATAGCATAAACAATGTGGTGGTAGCAAGAAATTCAGGCCACAGTCAAAAGGCCAAGGAGGAGTCAAAAGAGAACTGTGGCCAGCTGAGGGACACGCAAGACCCCTTTGAACTGGAGGCAGATGCTTGCAGGGCAGCCGAGTATCAGGACTGAACATCTGTGAATCAAGCTGTGGTGAACCAGAAAAGGGCAGGGGTGCAACAGAGTCCTGATTAGGAGGAGATACATGTAATAAAAGTGAGGTTCCTTGGGCCCACCCTTCATGTATATAGAACTTACACAATTCACTTATATCGTAATGTGTGTCCATTCATTACTTCCACACATCGAACCTGCTACGCCAAACACTGAGCAGTAGGATGATTTTGAGATGCTCAGTAAAGTTGGAGTAACTTCTGAGCCTTGACATCTGCACTGCATTATCTGCACCTTAGTTTCAGCACCAAAACCTCCAGTACCTGACCTCTGCACCCTGGCCTTCGCACAAACAACTACGCACCTTCATCCCCTCAACGTAACTGCTGCACCCTAACCTTTGAAACTCCAGCATTGCACCTTCATTTCAAAAACACACTCTCTCAATTACTGTGTCACATCCACAGGTGGCGCACGTGTTTCGTAGACCCACTGTGCCACGGGGCATGGTTTGCCTAGGAAGGGCGTAGCTAAGCAGCTACCTGGTGTTCACTGGAGTTCCTGAAGGTGGAGTCAGGTTTGAGCTGCAGGTAACCACAAGGAACCACTCCTAGGTAGTCCCCGGTACCACAGCTGCCTACTGTTGTGAATTCTCTCTCTGGCTTCCCTCTGGTGATTACTGAAGATAGTGGAGCTGGTCAGATTGAGAGTTCTCTTTCTGGGCTCCCTCTGGTGGTTACTGGAGGTAGTGGAGCTGATCTGATTGACAGAGGTTTGACACCTGATAATGAGGAAGACGATTGGAGATCTGGGGTTTCTGATTGGGATTTAAGACAGCTGACTCCCTCTATCACTGCTGGTGATTTTCTTCCTGTGCCTCCTGAGGTCTGATGTCTCCTGATTTTTCCCTGCATGTTCAGCTAAGTGGTTCATTTGCTATTCTGTTTGCATTTGATCTGGGTTTTTTTTTATCTCTGCTTTGTGCGGGTCAGCCAGCTCCGGTTGGGGCTGTGCTGAATCACCGCCCATATGTTACTGCATGTGCCAGTTTGTTTTGTCCCCTTTTATATTGGTCTCTTTTTGCTTTGCTTTCAGAATATACCAGAGTGCTGATATAGTGGGGGCGAAGTCGTGCGACTTCAGTGTTTTTGTACATCAGACGTGTTGGATTTTTCAGGGTTTTTTGCGTGATTGCAGACAGTGTCTTTCCTTTCCTGTCCTGTCTAGTCAGTGTGGGCCCCATCGTTTGCTCAGTCTATTTTTCTGCCTGCGTTTGTGTTTTCATCTTGTCTCACTGACAATATATGTTTGGGGGCTATCTATTCCTTTGGGGTCTGTTCCGGTGCAGTTTAGATTTCCCCTTTCTTGCTTTAGGCTTAGTTAGCTCTCCGGCTGTGCCAAGGCATCTAGGATCATCGTAGGTACGCTCCACGGCTACTGCTAGTTGTGTGGACAGGATCAGGGGTCTGTATAGTATACGCTTAGTTACCAACCTCTCTGGTTTTCTGTGGCTTATCCTGGGCCTGCTATCCTCCTCGGTGACCCATTCATAACAGCCACCCACAAGGGCTGGATTCATTGGAAGGGACCAGAGTCACTGACAGGCAGGATTCAGAGACTGACAGACAGACCAGACAACGTGGACTTCAGGGATAGGTTCTTGTTCAGTCACACAATGCAGCTACAGTGTTCAAGTACTGCCAGAGCGGCTTCCGTGTAACATATAAACTACACCAGGCTCAAGGAACGACACTGCAAAAGGGAATAACTAACTAATAAACTAAGAATGAAGGGCCTGGCAACATAAGCTGCACACACACACTACTACTAAATAACTATAGAGTTGCTCAGGCACCTCCCAATTGGGGAGGGTGCCTTTTAAACAAGATGCCTCCTAGCTATTGGCTGGGAACATCATTGCAGGTGTGTTCGCTGCCCCTTTAAGAGCAGGGGGCACACGCATGCGCCGCCGCAAGTAAGAGCGGCGTGCACCCTGTTAAGGAGGGAAAGATGCTTGAGGATGGGGCAGCAGCTGGGGCGGTGAGTATGTCGGCGTCCACGCATACAGGGAGGAGGGGACCATGTGGGGACGCGACAATGGATTTTACACCCAGCCTGACCTACACATCTCAGCCTCTGCATTCTGGAAGAAGATGAGGTAGTGTTAAAGGGCAACTTGTAGCATGTAAAGATTCCTGTTGCAAAAGCGAATGGCATAATTTAGTGGGTAGAATTCTTCAGCTCTCGACAGATTCTACTACTTGTTAGGCTTTATATAACAGTAATTTGAAGACAACTTCAATATGAGGGCTGAGAACATAAGCAGGAAGAGTTCTCCCTAAAAGTAGTTTAGAAAAAGTGTGAAAAGGCAGATTACTCCCAACACTGTAAAAGACCTGAAGAAATGGAGTATATAAGCAAACCAGCAAAGATTTGTATACAAAAATATATCAAGTTTATTAACACACATATGACACATATATTAAAATGACAATGAATATGGATCCAAAATAACATTGGAAAAATATGAAGGAGACATGGAGGTAGACAGGGAGAGAAGAACAGCACAAGGTAGCTAAGTCAAACCAGTAAGCCAAATCAGGAGGAACATACTAGTACATGCCCATAGATATAAAGTAAAGAAAGTAAAGTGCATAGTGTGCATCAAACAATGAACAATGTAATAGAAATTCCTGTCTGCTTACCCATGGTAGTATACAGCTGCTGTCGCCCGTCCCGTGGCCTCTGACGCGCGTTTCGCGTACCTGCTTTGTCAAAGGGGATGTGTCATATGTGTGTTAATAAACTTGATATATTTTTGTATACAAATCTTTGGTGGTTTGCTTATATACTCCATTTGCTTAGGTCTTTTACTTGTTAGGCTTTAAATGAACATGGGAATGATATTCATGATATAACTGGTGACACTAAGAAGCCAGTCAGCAGGGGAAGAATGCAGTGCACAGTTCAGTGGCACATCCGAAAATTGGCGCTGTTAAATTGTCACATTATGAGGCTCTGTTTTTCCTTTGTTGCCTAGATTTTTTACAATAGTGCAGTGTAATGACGGGTTCCCCTTACTGACACCCCCACAACCCCGCTCCTTTGCCATGTGCAATGCTCTTTGATCACATTGAGGGGATGGGTGATTTGTGCTCTGGTAACATGAGACATATGAATTCCACTCCACCTGTACATGAATGCAGAATACTGGGAGCGTCACCAAAACTACTCTACCCTGACTCCACTCCTCACACCCTCCAAAATTAAAAATCTGTACATAAAACTCTAAGGAACAAGAGACACACCATAACGCAGCTAACACCCCCAAAATTATAGACTGCACCCCAATGACAGAAAACACTAGGAAGAAAATGATATACGTAATGTACGTAAAAATGATTAGCAATACATCAAAAGACAAAAAAACAGGAAACCACAATACATCCCTAAAGTAACAAACGCTAATGAATATACAGTTGTGTGAAAAAGTCTCTGCGCCCCTCCTCATTTCCTATTCTTTTGCATATTTGTCACACTTAAATGTTTCCGATCATTCAACAAATAAAACATCAGAGACAGCTTTGGTCGACAACCCCCAGTGCCCTTCCTCCTAACTGCCCTGCCCTCCTCCTTCAAAACCATCTTCTCCACCATCACAGAAGATCGACTCTCCACTCGGCTCTCAAGATCATATCTCACCACCTGTGCACTTGACCCGATCCCATCCCACTTCATCCCAAACCTCTTCACAGTCTTCTTCCCAACCCTAACCCATCTCTTCAACCTATCACTATAAATTAGTGTATTCCCCTCAAGCTTTAAACATGCCTCAATCACACCTATCCTCAAAAAGCCCTCTCTTGACCCATCCTCTGTATCTAGCTATCGCCCTATATCACTTCTCCCTTATGCTTCAAAACTACTGGAACAACACGTTCATCTTGAACTGTCCTCCCACTTCTCTTCTTGCTCACTCTATGACCGCTTACAATCTGGCTTCCGGCCACACCACTCCACTGAAACTGCCCTAACTAAAGTCACCAATGACCTATTAACCGCCAAGGGAAAAGTGACTCTACTCTGTCCTCCTCCTCCTGGACCTGTCCTCTGCCTTTGACACAGTGGACCATTCCCTACTATTACAGATCCTCTCATCTCTTGGCATCACTGACTCGGCCATATCTCGTCATACCTACGTAATAGACCGGAAATTCAGCGCCTCCCACTCGCACTCCACTTCCTCACTTCGCCCCATCTGTCAGAGTCCCACAAGGTTCGGTTCTAGACCCCTGCTCTTCTCTATTTACACCTCCGACAGCTCATAGAATCTCATGGCTTTCAGTATTACCTCTATGCTGATGACACACAGATCTACATCTCTGGACCAGATATCACCTCCCTACTAAACAGAATACCACAATGTCTGTCCGCTATTTCATCCTTCTTCTCTGCTAGATTTCTAAAACGTAATATGGACAAAACAGAATTCATCATCTTTCCCCCATCTCACTCGACTCCCCCAACAGACCTATCCAGCAAAGTAAACGGCTGCCCACTCTCCCCAGTCCCATAAGCTCGCTGCATTGGGGTTATCCTTGACACCAATTTCTCCTTCAAACCACATATCCAAGACCTGTCCACTTCCTGCCGACGTCAACTCAAAAATATTTACCAGATCCGTACATTCCTAAACCAAGAATCTGCAAAAACCCTAGTCCATGCCCTCATCATCTCTTGCCTTGACTACTGCAACCTTCTGCTCTGTGGCCTCCCCTCTAACACTCTTGCACCCCTTCAATCTATTCTAATCTCTGCTGCCCGACTAATCCACCTGTCCCCCCGCTATTCCCCAGCCTCTCCCATCTGTCAATCCCTGCACTGACTCCCCATTACCCAAAGACTCCACTTCAAAACCCTAACCATGACATACAAAGCCATCCACAACCTGAGTCCTCCATACATCTGTGACCTCATCTCCCAGTACTTCCCTCTTATCTCCTCTTCCCACAATCGCTTACAAGTCTTCTCCCACGCATCACCCCTACTCTGGAACTCTCTACCCCAACATATCAGACTCTCACCTACCATGGAAACCTTTAAAAAGAACCTGAAGACCTACTTCTTCTGACAAGCCTGCAACCTGCAGTAACCACTGATCCACGAAACCGCTGCACGACCAGCTCTACCGTCGCCTACTGTATCTTCACCCATCCCTTGTAGATTGTGGGCCCTTGCAGGCAGGGTCCTCTCTCATCCTGTACCAGTCGTGACTTGTATTGTTTAAGATTATTGTAATTGTATGTATTATGTACACCCCTCCTCACATGTAAAGCGCCATAGAATAAATGGCGCTATAATAATAAATTATTATTATTAATTTATTTATATAGCGCCATTAATTCAATGGTGCTGTACATGAGAAGGGGGTTACATACAAAGTTATAGATATCGTTAACAGTAAACAAGTTTCCACAACAAATTTACAATGACAAACTGGTACAGAGGGGAGAGCACCCTGTCCTTGCGGACTTACATTCTACGGGATAGTGGGGAAAAGACAGAAGGTCGGGGGTGCAGAAGCTCAGGCGGTGGTGATGAGGCGGCAGCTCAGGCGGTGGTGAGGCGGCAGAATGGTTATTGCAGGCTGTAAGCTTTCCTGAAAAGATGGGTTTTCAGGTTCCGTTTGAAGTATCCGAGGGCGGTGGATAATCGGACGTGTTGAGGCATGGCATTCCAGGGGATACGGGATATTCGGGAGAAATCTTCGAGGCGGTTGTGTGAGGAACGAATAAGTGTGGAGGAGAGTAGGAGGTCTTGGGAGGATCGAAGATTACGTGAGGGAAGATATTGGGAGATTAGTTCAGAGATATAGGGAGGGGAAAGGTTGTAGATGGCTTTGTAGGTCAGTGTTAGTAGTTTGAACTGGATTCGTTGGGGAATTGGGAGCCAATGGAGGGATTTGCAGAGGGGAGAGACAGGGGAGTAGCGAGGAGAGAGGTGGATTAGTCGGGAAGCAGAATTGAGGACAGACTGGAGTGGTGCAAGAGAGTTAGCAGGGAGGCCACAGAGGAGGGTGTTGCAGTAGTCAAGGCGGGAGATGATGAGGGCATGTACAAGAGTTTTAGTAGATTGAGGACTGAGGAAGGGACGGATTCTGGGAATATTTTTGAGTTGGAGGCGACAGGAGGTAGAAAGAGATTGGACGTGCGGTTTGAAGGACAGGACAGAGTCGAGAGTTACTCCAAGGCAGCGGATTTCAGGTGCGGGAGAGAGCATGATGCCATTTACCATAATAGATAGATCGGGTTAGGGAAGATACGCGAGATGGAGGAAAGATAATGAGTTCAGTTTTGTCTACGTTGAGTTTTAGGAAGCGAGAGGTGAAAAAGGAGGATATGGCTTATAGACACTCCGGGATTCTGGACAGCAGATAGGTGACATCTGGGCCAGAGAGGTAGATCTGAGTGTCATCTGCATACAGGTGGTACTGGAAGCCATGGGACTTTATGAGTTGTCCTAGGCCAAGAGTATAGATGGAAAAAAGTAGGGGCCCCAGGACAGAGCCTTGGGGGACTCCAACAGAGAGGGGGCGGGATGAGGAGGTGGTGTGGGAGTGGGAAACGCTGAATGTGCGGTCAGAAAGGTATGAGAAAATCCAGGATAGGGCAAGGTCTTTGATGCCAAGGGAAGAAAGAATCTGTAGCAGTAGACAGTGGTCAACTGTGTCAAATGCAGAGGACAGGTCAAGAAGGAGGAGGATGGAGAATTGTCTGTTAGCTTTGGCTGTGAGTAAGTCATTAGTAATTTTGGTCAGGGCAGTTTCAGTTGAGTGGTGGGGGCGGAAGCCAGATTGCAGGATGTCAAGGAGAAAGTTAGATGAGAGATGGGAGGAAAGTTGAGCATGGACATGTTGTTCAAGGAGTTTTGAAGCAAATGGGAGCAGTGATATGGGGCGATAGCTGGGCATAGCAGTTGGGTCAAGGTTTGATTTTTTGAGGATAGGTGTTATGGTGGCATGTTTGAAGGCAGAGGGGAAGGTACCAGAAGTTAGGGATAGGTTGAAGAGATGGGTTAGGGCTGGAATGATCATGTTAGTGAGGTTGGGGAGCAGGTGGGAAGGGATGGGGTCAAGTGCACAGGTGGTGAGGCGTGATTTGGAAAGGAGATGAGTAAGCTCTCCTTCAGTGATGTTGGAGAGGGAGGTTATTAGGGAAGGGCAGAGGTCTGGTATGTGGAGCGGTTGGGGTGGTGGAACTGTAAAGTTTGCCTTGTTTGGTCAATCTTGTTTTTGAAGTAGGTGGCAAAGTCCTCAGCAGAGATGAGGGGAGTTGGAGGTGGCAGTGGTGGGCGGAGGAGAGAGTTGAATGTGCTGAACAGTTGTTTTGGGTTGTGAGATAGTGAAGATACAAGGTTTGTGAAATAGGTCTGTTTAGCAGAGGTGAGGGCTGATTTAAAGGCAAGTGTAGCTTGTTTGAAAGCAGTGAAGTCGTCTGGCAGGCGTGTTTTCTTCCAACGCGGCTCTGCGACCCTGGATGCTTGTCGAAGTTTTTTGGTGAGGTTGTTGTGCCAGGGTTGCCTATTGGTTTGTCGCACTTTGCCACGCATGAGAGGAGCCACTGAGTCTATGGCTGATGTGAAGGTGGCGTTGTAGAAAGTGGTGGCGGTGTCCGTATCGTGGAGTGAAGATATGGAGGACAGAGGTAGAAGAGAGTCTGTGAATGTCTAGGTGTACGAGGTTTCTGCAAGGATGTGCTAGTGGCTAGACATGGGGGACAGGTGAGAAGGACAAGGATGAGAAGGTGAGTAGATGGTGGTCAGATAGGGGGAAGGGAGAGGTTGTGAGATTAGATAGGGAACAGAGACGGGTGAAGATGAGGTCTAATGTATGTCCATCTGTATGGGTGGCTGTGGAGGACCACTGAGTAAGTCCAAAAGATGAGGTAAGTGACAGGAGTTTGGAGGCTGCTGGTTGGTGGGTGTCAATGGGGATGTTGAAGTCCCCCATGATGATGGTGGGGATGTCAGCAGAGAGAAAGTGGAGGAGCCAGGTGGAAAATTGGTCAATGAAGGTAGTGGCTGAGCCCGGTGGTCGGTATATGACAGCCATTTGGAGATTAGAAGGAGAGTAGATACGGACAGAGTGAACCTCGAAAGAAGGGAGGATAAGGGAGGGTGGGGGTTGGATAGGGTTGAAGGAGAAGTTTTTAGAAAGGAGGAAACCCACTCCTCCACCATGTCTGTTGCCAGGGCGAGGAGTGTGGGTAAAGTGGAGGCCTCCATAACTCAGTGCGGCCGGGGAGGCTGTGTCAGGGGGTGTCAGCCAGATCTCAGTGAGGGCCAGGAAGGAAAGGTTGTAGGAGGTAAAGAGGTTGTGGATGACGTGGAGCTTGTTGCAGATGGAGCGAGCATTCCAAAGTGCTCCAGAAAGAGGGCGCGGGAGGGAGGGGGTCAGTGGCACTGGTTTTAAGTGTGAGGGATTGCGGTAGTTTCTCTTAGTGTGAGAAAGATAGGAGTGAGAATTAGTGGGATGTATGAGGCAGGGGGGACCAGGATTGGGGGATATGTCATCAGCAGTGAGAAGAAGCAGAGAAAGGGAAAGCAGGTGGGTGAAGGAGAGTGATCGTCTTGTATTGTATTTTAGTAGGAGAGGTCTGAGGTTAAGGAGCATGTCTGCAGATAAAGTGAGGTGGGGGGGTAAGAGGGAGGGGGAGATAGTTATTTGGTTTGAGGGTGTAGGGGTTTGGGGATAGCGAAGGAGAGTGAAGATTAGTGGAGCAAAAACGGTGATGGCAAATGTGAGCATGGTTAAATAGGAGGGAAAAAATAATAATAAATATATATATATATATATATATATATATAATATTAGACAAAGATAAAACAAGTCATCACAAAATGCAGTTTATAAATGAAGGTCTTTATTATTGAGGGAAAAAGGAATCCAAATCTACAGGGCCCTGTGAAAGAAAGTGATTGCACCCCTCCTCAAAGCATAAATTAACTGTGGTGTATCATTTTTGGGGAGAGTCACCCCAGAACATGAGTTTTTCCATGTGCCAGATGCAGTAGAGTCAACCCAGAACATCCCCAAGATTCTCCATGTACCAGATGCATCAGAGCCACCCCAGAACATCCCCAAGCTTCTCCATGTGACAAGCTGCATCAGAGCCACCCCAGAACATCCCCAAGCTTCTCCATATGCCAGATGCAGCAGAGCTACCCCAGAACATTGCTAATCTTCTTCATGTCCCGGATGCAGCAGAGCCACCCCAGAACATCCCCGAGCTTCTCCATGTGACAGAGGCAGCAGAGCCACCCCAGAACATCCCCAAGATTCTCAATGTGCCAGATACAGCAGAGCCACCCCAGAACATCCCCAAGCTTCTCCATGTGCCAGATACAGCAGATCCACCCCAGAACATGCCCAAGATTCTCCATGTGCCAGATGCAGCAGAGCCACCCCAGAACATCCCCAAGCTTCTCCATGTGCCAGATGCAGCAGAGCCACCCCAGAACATCCCCAAGATTCTCTATGTGCCAGATGCAGCAGAGCCACCCCAGAACATCCCCAAGCTTCTCCACGTGCCAGATGCAGCAGAGCCACCCCAGAACATCCCCAAGCTTCTCCATGTGCCAGATGCAGCAGAGCCCCATAGAACATCCTGAGATTTTTCATGCAGCAGATTCACCCCAGAACATCTCCAAGCTTCTCCATGTGCCAAATGGAGTCCCAAAACATCCCTGAGCTCTTCATATGTTAGATACTTCAAAGCAGTGACAGAACATCCTCATGCTCCTCCATGTACTAGATGCAGCAACGCCACCCCAGAAGATCTCAGAGCTCCTCCATATGCCAGATGCAGCAGAGCAACCCCAGAACATCTACTGGCTCCTACATGTGCCAGATGCAGCAGAGCCAGTCCAGAACATCCCTGGCATCTTACATGTGGCTGGGACCCTAGGAGGTAGCAACCATGCTATTTTAGAATTTTGGATAACTAGAGGAGGAAGACCTGTGAACACTCAGACGTCACGGTTAGATTTCAGAAAGGCAGATTTTAAGGGACTCAGAAAGAGAATTGGAGGGATTCAATGGCTGGATATCCTTAATGACAAAAATGTCCAGGAAGGATGGGAAATTTTGAAAAATGTGATTCTCAAAGCACAATCGTTAATTCCAAAATAAGGGAAGAATAGGAAACATTTAAGGAAACCAAGATGAATAAACACATAACTTAACCAAGTCCTAAAAAGGAAGAAAGAAACGTTTATTAAATGGAAAGAGGGAGGCATATCAAAAAGAAGAATATAATGCGGTCTGCAGAACCTGCAGGGCACAAATCAGATTAACTAAAGCTGACAATGAATTAAGGCTTGCAAGAGACATCAAAAACAATAAAAAAAAAGCATTTGGGGGATATGTCAAAAGGAAAAGTCATAGATGCTATAGGATTTTTACAAGATGAAAATGATGAAATGGTAAGAAAGGATGTTGAGAAGGCCGAACTTTTAAATTCCTATTTTGCATCTATTTTCTCTCAGAAAGGAAATGTAACATCAACTGATCTTCACTGTCCTATTAAAGGAATAGAAGAATCCAGGCTATCTGTAAACAGAAGGATAGTGAGGGAATACTTACCGTATATACATCTTTATCAACGATTTAGATGAAGGAATTGAGGGTAAACTGATTAAATTTGCTGATGACACAAAGCTAGGAGGGATAGCTAATACAAGAGAAGAGAGAGAGGATTCAAAAAGATATAAATAAACTGGAGCAGTGGGCAGCAACTAACAGAATGGTTTTTAACAGGGAAAAATGAAAAGTACTACATCTGGGCAATAAAAATGTAAAAAGCATATAAAGAATGGGAGGAATAGGGCTAAGCAACAGCACATGTGAAAAAAACTTGGGTATACTAATAGATCACAGACTGAATATGAGTCAACAGTGTGATGCAGCAGCAAAAAAGGCAAATGCAATTCTAGGATGTATTAACAGAAGCATACAGTCTAGATCACGTGAAGTCATTATTGCCCTCTACTCCTCTTTGGTCAGACCTCATCTGGAATACTGTGCTGTTATGAATGAGTCATCGTAGAGGCAAAAACAGAAATACTAGCTAAGTCCAGAAAACCAGAGAAGTTGGCAGCTATCGGATTGCAGACCCCTGAACCTATCAACAACAACTAGCAATAGCCGTGGGGGGTTCCTACGGTGCCCTAGACCCCTCAATCACAGCCGGAGAACTAAATAGCCTAAAGACAGAAAGGGAAATCTAAACTGCCCCAGAGCAGACCCCAAAGCAATAGGCAGCCCCCAACATATAATGACGGTGAAGCAAGATGAAAAAACACTCACACAGATAGAAAGATAGGCTGAGCAAATGATGGGGCCCAAGCTAACTGAATAGGAAAGGATAGAAAAGCTGCTGTCTGCAATCCGCCAAAACCCTATCAAAACAAGAGCCAACAGACTGATAGGGAAAAAGGCCCTGAAGACGCTAGGCTTCAAAAAGACTATCAGTACTCAGGTATTTTCTGAAGACAGAGCAAAAAGGAATTCAGCTCACCCCAGCAGGGAATGGCAGAAATCCAGAAAAACAAGGCAAAACAAAACCAAAACACAAATGCAAAAAGCAGAGCAGAAAACTTAGCTTTTGAGGAGCAGGAATCAGACTGGTCTCCTAGAATCCCTCAGAGAGATCACCAGCAAGGCAGAAGGGCGTCGGCTGCCTTATATCCAGTCAGCAATTCCAGTCACCCAGTAATCATTATCCTGCACAGGTGCTTGGTAATCAGCCTCACTATCTTCCTTCACCAGAAGAGGGAGTTCATCAGACCTCAATGGTGAAGGGGAAAATGAACTCAAAACAGTACCTCCCCCTTGAGGAGGGGTCACCGAACCCTCATCCACGCCACCAGGGCGATCAGGGTGAGCCCGATGAAAGGCAAGCACCAATCTTTTGGCATGAATATCAGAGGCAGAGACCCAGGAATTATCCTCCTGACAATAACCCTTCCACTTAACCAAATACTGGAGTCTCCGTCTAGCCAGACGGGAATCCAGTATCTTCTCTACCTCATATTCCATGTTACCTTCAACCAATACAGGGTCCGGAGGTGCCACCCCAGGAACAACTGGTTCAACAAACCTTTTCAACAAGGACTTATGAAACACATTATGGATTTTAAATGTGACAGGAAGAGCCAAACGAAAAGAGACCGGATTAAGAATCTCCAAAATCTTGTAAGGTCCAATAAATCTAGGCTTAAACTTAGGAGAAGCCACCTTCATAGCGATATTTTTTGATGATAACCAAACCATATCACCAACCTTAAACTGGGGACCAATGGTCCTATGTCGGTTGGAAAACCGCTGGGCCTTTTCCTGGGAGAGAGATAACTTATCCACCACTTGGTCCCAGATCTGGTGCATTCTCTCCACCACAGTGTCAACACCTGGGCAGGCCGAAGGCTCCACCTGCCCTGAAGAAAATCGAGGATGAAACCCAAAGTTACAAAAAAAAGGTGACATCAAAGTGGCAGAACTAGCTCTATTATTTAAGGCAAATTCGGCCAAGGGCAAAAATGAAACCCAATCATCCTGATCAGCGGAAATAAAACATCTCAAATACGACTCCAAGGTCTGGTTTGTTCTCTCCGTCTGCCCATTGGTCTGAGGGTGAAAAGCAGAAGAGAAGGACAACTGAATTCCCAGCTTGAAACAGAAAGTCCTCCAAAATCTAGACACAAACTGAACTCCTCTGTCAGATACAATGTTCTCAGGAATCCCGTGCAAGCGAACCACCTGTTGCAAAAACAGGGGCACCAACTTAGAGGAAGATGGCAACTTAGGGAGTGGTACAAGATGAACCATCTTAGAGAACCTATCACAAATCACCCAAATAACAGTCATTCTCTGAGAGACAGGCATATCAGAGATGAAATCCATTGAAATATGTGTCCATGGCCTCCTGGGGACCGGCAAAGGCATCAACAACCCACTAGAGTGAGAACAAGGTTTAGACCGGGAGCAAGTCCCACAGGACTGCACAAAATTCCTGACATCACGAGACAAGGCGGGCCACCAAAAAGACCGACTCACCAGATCTCTAGTACCAAAAATACCTGGATGACCAGCCAATGCAGAGCAATGAACTTCAGACATCACTCTCTTCTTCCACTGGTCAGGAACATACAACTTTCCACTGGGACAACGCTCAGGTTTGTCCTCCTGAAACTCTTCCAGAGCACGTCTCAAATCGGGCGAGATGGCAGAAAGAACTACCCCTTCGTCTAAGATGGTAGCAGGCTTGGTCACCACAGGAGAATCAGCAAAGAAGCTCCTAGAGAGAGCGTCAGCCTTGACATTCTTAGTGCCAGGAAGAAAAGAGACCACAAAATCAAAACGTGTAAAAAACAAGGCCCACCTAGCCTGTCTAGGGTTCAAGCGTTTGGCCGACTCCAGGTAAATCAAATTCTTGTGGTCAGTGAGGACCACGACTTGATGTTTAGCTCCCTCCAACCAATGTCTCCACTCCTCAAATGCCCATTTCATGGCTAAGAGTTCCCGATTCCGCACATCATAGTTACATTCAGATGGAGAGAACTTTCGGGAAAAGAAAGCACAGGGATTCGTTTTAGATGTTACAGGATCCTTTTGGGAAAAAACAGCTCCTGCACCAATCTCAGAAGCGTCCACCTCTACCTGGAACGGGAGTGAGACATCAGGTTGCCGCAAAACCGGGGCAGAAGTGAATCTTCGCTTCAGCTCCTGAAAGGAAGAAACAGCCTCCGGAGACCAATTCAGCACATCAGCACCCTTCTTAGTCAGATCAGTCAATGGCTTGGCAATACTAGAAAATTTTGCTATCAATTTCCGATAAAAATTAGCAAAACCCAAAAGCTTCTGGAGGGCCTTCAAAGAAGTGGGCTGAACCCAATCATAAATGGCCTGTACCTTGGCCGGGTCCATTTCAATAGTTAACGGAGACAAAATAAATCCCAAAAATGAAATCCTCTGTACCCCAAAAAGGCATTTCGATCCTTTGACATACAGGGAATTCTCCCTCAAGATCCGGAACAAAGTCCGAACATGTTCCACATGAGAATCCCAATCCTTGGAGAAGATCAAAATATCATCCAGATAGATAATCAAAAATGTATCCACAAAGTCTCGGAAAATGTCGTTCATGAAGCACTGGAAGACAGAAGGGGCATTAGTGAGCCCAAAAGGCATCACCATGTACTCAAAATGTCCCTCCGGAGTATTAAACGCCGTCTTCCATTCATCCCCATGCTTAATGCAGATAAGATTATACGCCCCCCTGAGGTCAAGCTTGGTAAACCAGCAAGCAACTTTAACTCTGGAGAATAGATCCGAAATCAGGGGTAACGGATACTGATATTTAATAGTAATTTTGTTGAGGGCACGATAATCAATACAAGGCCTTAATGAACCATCCTTTTTGGCCACAAAAAAAAAAAACCGGCACCTAAGGGTGAAGAGGATGGTCTAATATGACCCTTCTCCAACGCCTCCTTAATATAGGATCGCATAGCCTCGTGCTCGGGTACAGATAAATTGAAGAGCCGACCCTTGGGAAATTTACACCCCGGGCTCAGTTCAATTGCACAGTCATAACTCCTATGAGGAGGCAAAGACGCAGACTCATTCTCACTAAATACATCATAAAAGTCCGCCAAATAGTCAGGAACATCATGCGACTGAGGAGAGGTGGAAAAAACCGGAGCCTCACTAAGGGCACACCGACAACCCCAACTCACCACAGACACAGATTTCCAATCCAAAACTGGATTATGAATTTGCAACCAGGGAAACCCGAAAACAATGGTATCATGCAAATTATTCAACACCAAAAATCTACAATTTTCTTGATGGTCTGGGGCGACCCGCATTACCACCTGGGTCCAAAACTGAGGTTTATTTTTCGCCAAAGGAGTAGCATCAATCCCCCTCAACGGGATAGGCGTCCGCAGAGGTGTCATCGGAAATCCACAACGTTTAGCAAAATCCAAGTCCATTAGGTTCAGGGCTGCTCCCGAATCCACAAAAGCCTTGGCGGAAAATGTGGACAGGGAGCAGATCAGAGTAATTGCCAGAAGAAACTTAGGTTGAACACCACCCACAGAAAACATGTGTGCAAAACGTTTCTCTCGTTTAGGGCAGACAGAAATAATATGCGAGGCATCTCCACAAAAAAAACACAGCTTATTACGCCTTCTGAACTCCTGATGTTTCTCCCTGGACAAAACTCTATCACATTGCATAGGTTCAGACATTTGTTCAACAGGTGGCAACACCTCTCGTGCAGTCCTGCGTTCACGTAAACGCCGATCAACCTGAATGGCTAATGACATAGAATCGTCAAGACCAGAGGGAACAGGAAATCCCACCATAGTATCTTTTACGGCTTCTGACAAACCCTTCCGAAAGAGAGCTGCCAAGGCATTATCATTCCAAGTCGTAAGGACTGCCCACTTTCGGAATTTTTGACAGTACAATTCTGCAGAATCTCGACCCTGGCTCAATGCCAACAGGGTCTTTTCAGCCTGATCAATAGCATTAGGTTCGTCATACAACAACCCCAAGGCTTGAAAAAATGCGTTCACATTAGTCAGAATAGGATCATCTGGTTTCAAAGAAAACGCCCAATCCTGGGGATCGCCACGCAGCAAAGAGATGACAATTTTAACCTGCTGCGCGGAGCTCCCTGACAAGTTAGGCTTCAAGGCAAAAAATAATTTACAATTATTTTTGAAATTCAAAAATTTAGACCGATCCCCAAAAAACACATCAGGAGTAGGGATCTTTGGTTCAGCAGCATGTGAATGAGCAAGGTAGGCGGAAATTCCCCGCACTTCCGCAGCGAGCTGCTCCACACGATCAGACAATTGCTTTATCTCCATTGAGAGAAAAAAAAAAATTCCCCCTACAGCCTCAGAGATATAGAGGAAAGAATATACACACTTTTTTTTTTTTTTTTTACAATCCTTTTCTGCTATTGAGTACCCTAGGATCTGCGGTATGGCTGCTGATTCTGTTATGAATGAGTCACCGTAGGAGGCATAAACAGAAATACTAGCTAAGTCCAGAAAACCAGAGAAGTTGGCAGCTATCGGATTGCAGACCCCTGAACCTATCAACAACAACTAGCAGTAGCCGTGGGGGGTTCCTACGGTGCCCTAGACCCCTCAATCACAGCCGGAGAACTAAATAGCCTAAAGACAGAAAGGGAAATCTAAACTGCCCCAGAGCAGACCCCAAAGCAATAGGCAGCCCCCAACATATAATGACGGTGAAGCAAGATGAAAAAACACTCACACAGATAGAAAGATAGGCTGAGCAAATGATGGGGCCTGTCATGATATGTATTTTTCCCCAATACTTTGCAATGTCTTGTGTGTACCTGTAACAATATGTTTCCTTCCCCCATTGCCTGTGTCTCTGGGACTATAATGTAATTATGTAAGTAACCTGTCTCCTTTCCACAAGACTTGTGTATCTAGACCATAATTGAATTCAGGCTTGGGTCAACACAGCTAGGGGAATCACCATTGTTCTCCTCAGCAGGGGGAGGACTCACAATACACATCCTCGTAGACACAGCGGTGCCTTGCTGTGGGCCAAACCATTGCATAGGAGGAGTGGAACCCTCCTCCACTACACACATGGGCTGATCCAGGAGCAGAGACACTAGATCCCTGTGCAACTCAGTCAGATGTGAGTTGGATGCTGAAAGAGAAGGGCGAGGCTGTCTGAGGAAGCCTCGGCCTTAGTGTGATCGTGGCGGATTTCTGGGACTCTAAAAGGACTATGGTTTTGTGATCTGGCACAAGGATTGTCGGGAGGTGCCCCCGAATCAGTTTCCTGTGGACTTATTTTGGGACTCTGCAAATTACCTTCGTGTTGTTCCTGTGTTCTGGTCAATAAATCTGTTAGATCGTTCCCAGGCCTGTTGTCCCTCCTTGCTCTGGAGAATACTCCCGTCACAAACTGGTTGGCAGCGGTGGGATCGGAGCAGAAGGAATGGAGGAGAACGGCCCATCAACATCGGGAACCAGCACCGCAGAGTACAAGAACTGGACTGCGGTGAACCTACAAACAAAGGCCCGTGAACTGGGAGTCAGCTACAAGGGACTCTCCAAGGAGCAGCTGATTGAGGCTTTGGAAGCAGTTCACCTGCAAGATGATGCTGAGGAAGTATCCTCACAGCAAAGAGAGGAAAGACGGCAGCCGGAGGTAAATACCCAAAAAAGTCAGTGGGTTGTGTGGTACGAGGAGGAGATGGCCTTGCTGGGAGAAGAGGCTACCATAGAAGATAAGAGGGAGGTCATGCGCACAGCCAAGGAGAGGCAGCGCAGGATGGAGGAGAGGGCAATGCTGGAGAGGGAGATCGCTTTGGAGGCAGCGAGAAGCTCCAGACAGACTGTACCCACAGCATCCCCCATGAGGGAACTCCCCAGAGTGTCCCGCAAAGACTTCAAGCCGTTTAATGAGGCTTCCGGTGACATTGAGGGATTCTTCCTGGACTTTGAGCATCAGTGTCGATTAATGGAAGTCCCGGAAAGGGAGCACGTCCGACATCTTGTGGGGCTCTTAGAGGGTGGAGCTGCTGCAGCCTATAGAGCTATGGACCCTCGGTTGAACTGTGAGTATGCAGAGATTAAACGGACTGTTCTAGAACATTATGCTGTGACCCCAGACACTTACAGGACCCAGTTTCGTACTTTAGCCTGTAATGAGGAAGTGTCTTTCAAGATGTATGCCCACAGACTCAAACAAATATGTAATCGCTGGCTGGAGGCAGAGGAGGCCTTAACCTGGAACACCTGTCTCCAGGTTATCCTAAAAGAACAATTTTTTGCCCAGTGCCCCGCTGAGATCAGGGAATGGGTGCGTGAGAGGAAACCTGCTACAGTGGAAAAAGCTGCATCTCTCGCTGATGAGGCTCTCACCATCAAGCCTCGGTGGAGAGTTCTGTTGGAGGATGGAGAGAGGCCTACCAGCTCCACAACACCGGTGGCCCCCAGTTCTTCTGTTCCCATTGTTCCCCGTTCCTCTGAGCCACCACCTCGTGTTGATACCTGTGTTAATGTGCCTCCTGTTGCTTCCACTGCGTTTTCTGGAATACGACGAGGAGAGGAAGTAGCAGAGCGCAGGTGTTATGGTTGTGGGCATCCGGGGCATCTGCAGGCCTCATGTCCAGCCAGCTCATGGAGGAATCGTCCTCAAACCCCTACAGCACCTTCAGGTGGGAGCCGACCGGCAGGTTCCCTTACTCCTCGCCCAAGAGGACGCATTGGATGGAGTGAGACACAGCGCAGATGCTATCGATGTGGGCAGCCGGGGCATCTGCAAGCCTCCTGCCCAGCTGTTCAAATGAGGATTGATCCTGTACCCAATCATATTATTAATTATGTACAGCAAAGTGCCATGGAGGAAGACGTGTCACCACAACGTGAGGACTGGCCTAGTGCCTCACCCACCCATGTTGCACCACTAGGAGTTTATGGTGTGCGACCCGCAGCTATGACGACTTCAGCTCATCGAGGTAAGCACTTGCAGGAGGTCGTGCTGGATGGACAAAGACTTGTTGGATTTTGTGACTCAGGGGCTTTCCTCACGCTGGCTGATCCCCGAGTGGTTCGGCCTGAGGCAATCCATAGAGGACCTGGGATTGTCATTGAACTGGCTGGTGGACAATGGAGGACTATTCCCACAGCCACTGTGGATCTGAACTTTGGTTTTGGGGTCAGGCGATGTGTGGTTGGGGTGATGGGTGGTCTGCCTGCAGCTGTTCTCCTGGGCAATGATGTGGGAAAGCTACGATGCCAATTCGTGGCTGCATGAAGCCACATGTAAGTTACGCCATGCCTTTGTGTACTTAACCAGTGACCTGTAGAGGTCCCTAGTACGTACACAAATTAGGAGGGGAAGGGATTGTCATGATATGTATTTTTCCCCAATACTTTGCAATGTCTTGTGTGTACCTGTAACAATATGCTTCCTTCCCCCATTGCCTGTGTCTCTGGGACTATAATGTAATTATGTAAGTAACCTGTCTCCTTTCCACAAGACTTGTGTATCTAGACCATAATTAAATTCAGGCTTGGGTCAACACAGCTAGGGCAATCACCATTGTTCTCCTCAGCAGGGGGAGGACTCACAATACACATCCTCGTAGACACAGCGGTGCCTTGCTGTGGGCCAAACCATTGCATAGGAGGAGTGGAACCCTCCTCCACTACACACATGGGCTGATCCAGGAGCAGAGACACTAGATCCCTGTGCAACTCAGTCAGATGTGAGTTGGATGCTGAAAGAGAAGGGCGAGGCTGTCTGAGGAAGCCTCGGCCTTAGTGTGATCGTGGCGGATTTCTGGGACTCTAAAAGGACTATGGTTTTGTGATCTGGCACAAGGATTGTCGGGAGGTGCCCCCAAATCAGTTTCCTGTGGACTTATTTTGGGACTCTGCAAATTACCTTCGTGTTGTTCCTGTGTTCTGGTCAATAAATCTGTTGGATCGTTGCCAGGCCTGTTGTCCCTCCTTGCTCTGGAGAATACTCCCGTCACAGGGCCCAAGCTAACTAAATAGGAACGGATAGAAAAGCTACTGTCTGCAATCCGCCAACACCCTATCAAAACAAGAGCCAACAGACTGATAGGGAAAAAGGCCCTGAAGACGCTAGGCTTCAAAAAGACTATATCAGTACTCAGGTATTTTCTGAAGACAGAGCAAAAAGGAATTCAGCTCACCCCAGCAGGGAATGGCAGAAATCCAGAAAAACAAGGCAAAACAAAACCAAAACACAAATGCAAAAAGCAGAGCAGAAAACTTAGCTTTTGAGGAGCAGGAATCAGACTGGTCTCCTAGAATCCCTCAGAGAGTTCACCAGCAAGGCAGAAGGGCGTCGGCTGCCTTATATCCAGTCAGCAATTCCAGTCACCCAGTCATCATCATCCTGCACAGGCGCTTGGTAATCAGCCTCACTACCTTCCTTCACCAGAAGAGGGAGTTCATCAGAACTCAATGGTGAAGGGGAAAATGAACTCACAACAGATATTGCTGATCACACATACACAAGTCTCCATCTCAAAGCCACCCACTTTTAGATACATAAATATCCTTCAGGATTCTGCCACTCATCCGTTCCCTTGTGACATCTACACAGCGCCCCCTTGTGGACACAGTGGTCATTACACCACAACCTGTACACCTATATAAGCTGGTGATATTACCTGTGCATAATACACATGTACACCTATATAAGCTGGTGATATTACCTGTCTATAATACACCTGTACATCTATATAAGCTGGTGATATTACCTGTGTATAATACACCTGTACACCTATATAAGCTGGTGATACTACCTGTGTATAATACACATGTACACCTATGTAAGCTGGTGATATTACCTGTGTATAATACACCTGTACATCTATATAAGCTGGTGATATTACCTGTGTATAACACACATGTACACCTATATAAGCTGGTGATATTACCTATGTATAATACACATGTACACCTATATAAGCTGGTGATATTACCTGTCTATAATACACCTGTACATCTATATAAGCTGGTGATATTACCTGTGTATAACACACATGTACACCTATATAAGCTGGTGATATTACCTGTCTATAATACACCTGTACATCTATATAAGCTTGTAATATTTCCTGTCTATAATACACCTGTACACCTATATAAGCTGGTGATACTACCTGTGTATAATACACATGTACACCTATGTAAGCTGGTGATATTTCCTGTGTATAATACACCTGTACACCTATATAAGCTGGTGATATTACCTGTCTATAATACACCTGTACACCTATATAAGCTGGTGATATTACCTGTCTATAATACACCTGTACATCTATATAAGCTTGTAATATTTTCTGTGTATAATACACCTGTACACCTATATAAGCTGGTGATATTACCTGTCTATAATACACCTGTACATCTATATAAGCTTGTAATATTTCCTGTGTATAATACACCTGTACACCTATATTAGCTGGTGACATTACCTGTCTATAATACACATGTACACCTATGTAAGCTGGTGATATTACCTGTCTATAATACGATTGTACACCTATATAAGCTGGTGATGTTACCTGTGTATAATACACCTGTACACCTATATAAGCTGGTGATATTACCTGTCTATAATACACCTGTACACCTATATAAGCTGGTGATATTTCCTGTGTATAATACACCTGTACACCTATATAAGCTGGTGATATTTCCTGTGTATAATACACCTGTACACCTATATTAGCTGGTGACATTACCTGTCTATAACACACCTGTACACCTATATAAGCTGGTGATATTACCTGTCTATAATACACATGTACACCTATTTAAGCTGGTGATATTACCTGTCTATAATACACCTGTACACCTATATAAGCTGGTGATATTACCTGTGTATAATACACCTGTACACCTATATAAGCTGGTGATATTTCCTGTGTATAATACACCTGTACACCTATATTAGCTGGTGACATTACCTGTCTATAACACACCTGTACACCTATATAAGCTGGTGATGTTACCTGTGTATAATACACCTGTACACCTATATAAGCTGGTGATATTACCTGTGTATAATACACCTGTACACCTATATAAGCTGGTGATGTTACCTGTGTATAATACACCTGTACACCTATGTAAGCTGGTGATATTACCTGTGTATAATAAACCTGTACACCTATGTAAGCTGGTGACGTTACCTGTGTATAATACACCTGTACACCTATATAAGCTGGTGACCTTACCTGTGTATAATACACCTGTACACCTATATAAGCTGGTGACGTTACCTGTGTATAATACACCTGTACACCTATATAAGCTGGTGATATTACCTGTCTATAATACACCTGTACACCTATATAAGCTGGTGATGTTACCTGTCTATAATACACCTGTACACCTATATAAGCTGGTGATATTACCTGTGTATAATACACCTGTACACCTATATAAGCTGGTGATATTACCTGTGTATAATACACCTGTACACCTATGTAAGCTGGTGACGTTACCTGTGTATAATACACCTGTACACCTATATAAGCTGGTGATGTTACCTGTGTATAATACACCTGTACACCTATATAAGCTGGTGATGTTACCTGTGTATAATACACCTGTACACCTATATAAGCTGGTGATATTACCTGTGTATAATACACCTGTACACCTATATAAGCTGGTGATGTTACCTGTCTATAATACACCTGTACACCTATATAAGCTGGTGATATTACCTGTGTATAATACACCTGTACACCTATGTAAGCTGGTGATGTTACCTGTGTATAATACACCTGTACACCTATGTAAGCTGGTGATATTACCTGTGTATAATAAACCTGTACACCTATGTAAGCTGGTGACGTTACCTGTGTATAATACACCTGTACACCTATATAAGCTGGTGATGTTACCTGTGTATAATACACCTGTACACCTATATAAGCTGGTGATGTTACCTGTCTATAATACACCTGTACACATATATAAGCTGGTGATATTACCTGTGTATAATACACCTGTACACCTATATAAGCTGGTGATGTTACCTGTGTATAATACACCTGTATAGCTATATAAGCTGGTGATGTTACCTGTGTATAATACACCTGTACACCTATATAAGCTGGTGATGTTACCTGTGTATAATACACCTGTATAGCTATATAAGCTGGTGATATTACCTGTGTATAATACACCTGTACACCTATATAAGCTGGTGATGTTACCTGTGTATAATACACCTGTATAGCTATATAAGCTGGTGACGTTACCTGTGTATAATACACCTGTACACCTATGTAAGCTGGTGACGTTACCTGGGTATAATACACCTGTACACCTATATAAGCTGGTGACGTTACCTGTGTATAATACACCTGTACACCTATATAAGCTGGTGATATTACCTGTGTATAATACACCTGTACACCTATATAAGCTGGTGATATTACCTGTGTATAATACACCTGTACACCTATATAAGCTGGTGATGTTACCTGTCTATAATACACCTGTACACCTATGTAAGCTGGTGATATTACCTGTGTATAATACACCTGTACACCTATATAAGCTGGTGATATTACCTGTGTATAATAAACCTGTACACCTATATAAGCTGGTGATATTACCTGTGTATAATACACCTGTACACCTATGTAAGCTGGTGATATTACCTGTGTATAATACACCTGTACACCTATATAAGCTGGTGACATTACCTGTGTATAATACACCTGTACACCTATATAAGCTGGTGATATTACCTGTCTATAATACACCTGTACACCTATATAAGCTGATGATATTACCTGTGTATAATACACCTGTACACCTATGTAAGCTGGTGACGTTACCTGTGTATAATACACCTGTACACCTATATAAGCTGGTGATGTTACCTGTCTATAATACACCTGTACACCTATATAAGCTGGTGATATTACCTGTGTATAATACACCTGTACACCTATATAAGCTGGTGATGTTACCTGTGTATAATACACCTGTACACCTATATAAGCTGGTGATATTACCTGTGTATAATACACCTGTACACCTATATAAGCTGGTGATATTACCTGTGTATAATACAGCTGTACACCTATATTAGCTGGTGATGTTACCTGTGTATAATACACCTGTACACCTATATAAGCTGGTGATATTACCTGTGTATGATACACCTGTACACCTATATAAGCTGGTGATGTTACCTGTGTATAATACACCTGTACACCTATATAAGCTGGTGATGTTACCTGTGTATAATACACCTGTACACCTATATAAGCTGGTGATGTTACCTGTGTATAATACACCTGTACACCTATATAAGCTGGTGATATTACCTGTGTATAATAAACCTGTACACCTATGTAAGCTGGTGACGTTACCTGTGTATAATACACCTGTACACCTATATAAGCTGGTGATGTTACCTGTGTATAATACACCTGTACACCTATATAAGCTGGTGACATTACCTGTGTATAATACACCTGTACACCTATATAAGCTGGTGACATTACCTGTCTATAACACACCTGTACACCTACAGTCATGGCCAAAAGTATTGACACCCCAGCAATTCTGTCAGATAATACTCAGTTTCTTCCTGAAAATGATTGCAAACACAAATTCTTTGGTATTATTATCATCATTTAATTTGTCTTAAATGAAAAAACACAAAAAGAGTTATCCTAAAGCCAAATTGGATATAATTCCACACCAAACATAACAAAGAGGGTGGACAAAAGTATTGGCACTGTTCGAAAAATCCTGTGATGCTTCTCTAATTTGTGTAATTAGCAGCACCTGTAACTTACCTGTGGCACCTAACAGGTGTTGGCAATAACTAAATCACACTTGCAGCCAGTTGACATGGATTAAAGTTGACTCAACCTCTGTCCTGTGTCCTTGTGTGTACCACATTGAGCATGGAGAAAAGAAAGAAGACCAAAGAACTGTCTGAGGACTTGAGAAACCAAATTGTGAGGAAGCATGAGCAATCTCAAGGCTACAAGTCCATCTCCAAAGACCTGAATGTTCCTGTGTCTACCGTGCGCAGTGTCATCAAGAAGCTTAAAGCCCATGGCACTGTGGCTAACCTCCCTAGATGTGGACGGAAAAGAAAAATTGACAAGAGATTTCAAAGCAAGATTGTGCGGATGTTGGATAAAGAACCTCGACTAACATCCAAACAAGTTCAAGCTGCCCTGCAGTCCGAGGGTACAACAGTGTCAACCCGTACTATCCGTCGGCGTCTGAATGAAAAGGGACTATATGATAGGAGACCCAGGAAGACCCCACTTCTTACCCCGAGACATAAAAAAGCCAGGCTGGAGTTTGCCAAAACTTACGTGAAAAAGCCTAAAACATTTTGGAAGAATGTTCTTTGATCAGATGAGACAAAAGTAAAGCTTTTAGGGCAAAAGCATCAACATAGAGTTTACAGGAGAAAAAAGAGGCATTCAAAGAAAAGAACACGGTCCCTACAGTCAAACATGGCGGAGGTTCCCTGATGTTTTGTGGTTGCTTTGCTGCCTCTGGCACTGGACTGCTTGACCGTGTGCATGGCATTATGAAGTCAGAAGACTACCAACAAATTTTGCAGCATAATGTAGGGCCCAGTGTGAGAAAGCTGGGTCTCCCTCAGAGGTCATGGGTCTTCCAGCAGGACAATGACCCAAAACACACTTCAAAAAGCACTAGAAAATGGTTTGAGAGAAAGCACTGGAGACTTCTAAGGTGGCCAGCAATGAGTCCAGACCTGAATCCCATAGAACACCTGTGGAGAGATCTAAAAATGGCAGTTTGGAGAAGGCACCCTTCAAATATCAGGGACCTGGAGCAGTTTGCCAAAGAAGAATGGTCTAAAATCCCAGCAGAGCATTGTAAGAAACTCATTGATGGTTACCGGAAGCGGTTGGTCTCAGTTATTTTGGCTAAAGGTTGTGCAACCAAGTATTAGGCTGAGGGTGCCAATACTTTTGTCTGGCCCATTTTTGGAGTTTTGTGTGAAATGATCAATGTTTTGCTTTCTGCTTCATTCTCTTTTGTGTTTTTTCATTTAAGACAAATTAAATGAAGATAATAATACCAAAGAATTTGTGTTTGCAATCATTTTCAGGAATAACTGAGTATTATCTGACAGAATTGCAGGGGTGTCAATACTTTTGGCCATGACTGTATATAAGCTGGTGATATTACCTGTGTATAATACACCTGTACACCTATATAAGCTGAGGCTATTACCTGTGTATAATACACATGTACACCTATATAAGCTGGTGATGTTACCTGTGTATAATACACCTGTACACCTATATAAGCTGAGGCTATTACCTGTGTATAATACACATGTACACCTATATAAGCTGAGGCTATTACCTGTGTATAATACACATGTACACCTATGTAAGCTGGTGATATTACCTGTGTATAATACACCTGTACATCTATATAAGCTGGTGACGTTACCTGTGTATAATACACCTGTACACCTATATAAGCTGGTGATATTACCTGTGTATAATACACCTGTACACCTATATAAGCTGGTGATATTACCTGTGTATAATACACCTGTACACCTATGTAAGCTGGTGATATTACCTGTGTATAATACACCTGTACATCTATATAAGCTGGTGATACTACCTGTGTATAATACACCTGTACACCTATGTAAGCTGGTGATATTACCTGTGTATAATACACCTGTACATCTATATAAGCTGGTGACGTTACCTGTGTATAATACACCTGTACACCTATATAAGCTGGTGATATTACCTGTGTATAATACACCTGTACACCTATATAAGCTGGTGACGTTACCTGTGTATAATACACCTGTACACCTATATAAGCTGGTGATATTACCTGTGTATAATACACCTGTACACCTATATAAGCTGGTGATATTACCTGTGTATAATACACCTGTACACCTATGTAAGCTGGTGATATTACCTGTGTATAATACACCTGTACATCTATATAAGCTGGTGATACTACCTGTGTATAATACACCTGTACACCTATGTAAGCTGGTGATATTACCTGTGTATAATACACCTGTACATCTATATAAGCTGGTGACGTTACCTGTGTATAATACACCTGTACACCTATATAAGCTGGTGATATTACCTGTGTATAATACACCTGTACACCTATATAAGCTGGTGATATTACCTGTGTATAATACACCTGTACACCTATATAAGCTGGTGATATTACCTGTGTATAATACACCTGTACACCTATATAAGCTGGTGATATTACCTGTGTATAATACACCTGTACACCTATATAAGCTGGTGATATTACCTGTGTATAATACACCTGTACACCTATATAAGCTGGTGATATTACCTGTGTATAATACACCTGTACACCTATATAAGCTGGTGATATTACCTGTGTATAATACACCTGTACACCTATATAAGCTGGTGATATTACCTGTGTATAATACACCTGTACACCTATATAAGCTGGTGATATTACCTGTGTATAATACACCTGTACACCTATATAAGCTGGTGATATTACCTGTGTATAATACACCTGTACATCTATATAAGCTGGTGATACTACCTGTGTATAATACACCTGTACACCTATATAAGCTGGTGATATTACCTGTGTATAATACACCTGTACACCTATATAAGCTGGTGATATTACCTGTGTATAATACACCTGTACACCTATATAAGCTGGTGATATTACCTGTGTATAATACACCTGTACACCTATGTAAGCTGGTGATATTACCTGTGTATAATACACCTGTACATCTATATAAGCTGGTGACGTTACCTGTGTATAATACACCTGTACACCTATGTAAGCTGGTGATATTACCTGTGTATAATACACCTGTACACCTATATAAGCTGGTGATATTACCTGTGTATAATACACCTGTACACCTATGTAAGCTGGTGATATTACCTGTGTATAATACACCTGTACACATATATAAGCTGGTGATATTACCTGTGTATAATACACCTGTACATCTATATAAGCTGGTGATACTACCTGTGTATAATACACCTGTACACCTATATAAGCTGGTGATATTACCTGTGTATAATACACCTGTACACCTATATAAGCTGGTGATATTACCTGTGTATAATACACCTGTACACCTATATAAGCTGGTGATATTACCTGTGTATAATACACCTGTACACCTATATAAGCTGGTAATGTTACCTGTGTATAATACACCTGTACATCTATATAAGCTGGTGATATTACCTGTGTATAATACACCTGTACACCTATATAAGCTGGTGATATTACCTGTGTATAATACACCTGTACACCTATATAAGCTGGTGATGTTACCTGTGTATAATACACCTGTACACCTATATAAGCTGGTGATATTACCTGTGTATAATACACCTGTATAGCTATATAAGCTGGTGATATTACCTGTGTATAATACACCTGTACACCTATATAAGCTGGTGATATTACCTGTGTATAATACACCTGTATAGCTATATAAGCTGGTGATATTACCTGTGTATAATACACCTGTACACCTATATAAGCTGGTGATGTTACCTGTGTATAATACACCTGTACACCTATATAAGCTGGTGATATTACCTGTGTATAATACACCTGTACATCTATATAAGCTGGTGACGTTACCTGTGTATAATACACCTGTACACCTATATAAGCTGGTGATATTACCTGTGTATAATACACCTGTACACCTATATAAGCTGGTGATATTACCTGTGTATAATACACCTGTACATCTATATAAGCTGGTGATATTACCTGTGTATAATACACCTGTACATCTATATAAGCTGGTGATATTACCTGTGTATAATACACCTGTACACCTATATAAGCTGGTGATATTACCTGTGTATAATACACCTGTACACCTATATAAGCTGGTGATATTACCTGTGTATAATACACCTGTACACCTATGTAAGCTGGTGATATTACCTGTGTATAATACACCTGTACATCTATATAAGCTGGTGATATTACCTGTGTATAATACACCTGTACATCTATATAAGCTGGTGATATTACCTGTGTATAATACACCTGTACACCTATGTAAGCTGGTGATATTACCTGTGTATAATACACCTGTACACCTATATAAGCTGGTGATATTACCTGTGTATAATACACCTGTACACCTATGTAAGCTGGTGATATTACCTGTGTATAATACACCTGTACATCTATATAAGCTGGTGATATTACCTGTGTATAATACACCTGTACACCTATATAAGCTGGTGATATTACCTGTGTATAATACACCTGTACACCTATATAAGCTGGTGATATTACCTGTGTATAATACACCTGTACATCTATATAAGCTGGTGATATTACCTGTGTATAATACACCTGTACACCTATATAAGCTGGTGATATTACCTGTGTATAATACACCTGTACACCTATATAAGCTGGTGATATTACCTGTGTATAATACACCTGTACACCTATATAAGCTGGTGATATTACCTGTGTATAATACACCTGTACATCTATATAAGCTGGTGATATTACCTGTGTATAATACACCTGTACACCTATATAAGCTGGTGATATTACCTGTGTATAATACACCTGTACACCTATGTAAGCTGGTGATATTACCTGTGTATAATACACCTGTATAGCTATATAAGCTGGTGATATTACCTGTGTATAATACACCTGTACACCTATATAAGCTGGTGATGTTACCTGTGTATAATACACCTGTACACCTATATAAGCTGGTGATATTACCTGTGTATAATACACCTGTACACCTATATAAGCTGGTGATATTACCTGTCTATAATACACCTGTACACCTATATAAGCTGGTGATATTACCTGTGTATAATACACCTGTACACCTATATAAGCTGGTGATATTACCTGTGTATAATACACCTGTACATCTATATAAGCTGGTGATATTACCTGTGTATAATACACCTGTACATCTATATAAGCTGGTGATATTACCTGTGTATAATACACCTGTACACCTATGTAAGCTGGTGATATTACCTGTGTATAATACACCTGTATAGCTATATAAGCTGGTGATATTACCTGTGTATAATACACCTGTACACCTATATAAGCTGGTGATGTTACCTGTGTATAATACACCTGTACACCTATATAAGCTGGTGATATTACCTGTGTATAATACACCTGTACACCTATATAAGCTGGTGATATTACCTGTGTATAATACACCTGTACACCTATATAAGCTGGTGATATTACCTGTGTATAATACACCTGTACACCTATATAAGCTGGTGATATTACCTGTGTATAATACACCTGTACACCTATGTAAGCTGGTGATATTACCTGTGTATAATACACCTGTACATCTATATAAGCTGGTGATATTACCTGTGTATAATACACCTGTACATCTATATAAGCTGGTGATATTACCTGTGTATAATACACCTGTACACCTATGTAAGCTGGTGATATTACCTGTGTATAATACACCTGTACACCTATATAAGCTGGTGATATTACCTGTGTATAATACACCTGTACACCTATGTAAGCTGGTGATATTACCTGTGTATAATACACCTGTACATCTATATAAGCTGGTGATATTACCTGTGTATAATACACCTGTACACCTATATAAGCTGGTGATATTACCTGTGTATAATACACCTGTACACCTATATAAGCTGGTGATATTACCTGTGTATAATACACCTGTACATCTATATAAGCTGGTGATATTACCTGTGTATAATACACCTGTACACCTATATAAGCTGGTGATATTACCTGTGTATAATACACCTGTACACCTATATAAGCTGGTGATATTACCTGTGTATAATACACCTGTACACCTATATAAGCTGGTGATATTACCTGTGTATAATACACCTGTACATCTATATAAGCTGGTGATATTACCTGTGTATAATACACCTGTACACCTATATAAGCTGGTGATATTACCTGTGTATAATACACCTGTACACCTATGTAAGCTGGTGATATTACCTGTGTATAATACACCTGTATAGCTATATAAGCTGGTGATATTACCTGTGTATAATACACCTGTACACCTATATAAGCTGGTGATGTTACCTGTGTATAATACACCTGTACACCTATATAAGCTGGTGATATTACCTGTGTATAATACACCTGTACACCTATATAAGCTGGTGATATTACCTGTCTATAATACACCTGTACACCTATATAAGCTGGTGATATTACCTGTGTATAATACACCTGTACACCTATATAAGCTGGTGATATTACCTGTGTATAATACACCTGTACATCTATATAAGCTGGTGATATTACCTGTGTATAATACACCTGTACATCTATATAAGCTGGTGATATTACCTGTGTATAATACACCTGTACACCTATGTAAGCTGGTGATATTACCTGTGTATAATACACCTGTATAGCTATATAAGCTGGTGATATTACCTGTGTATAATACACCTGTACACCTATATAAGCTGGTGATGTTACCTGTGTATAATACACCTGTACACCTATATAAGCTGGTGATATTACCTGTGTATAATACACCTGTACACCTATATAAGCTGGTGATATTACCTGTGTATAATACACCTGTACACCTATATAAGCTGGTGATATTACCTGTGTATAATACACCTGTACACCTATATAAGCTGGTGATATTACCTGTGTATAATACACCTGTACACCATGTAAGCTGGTGATATTACCTGTGTATAATACACCTGTATAGCTATATTAGTGAGAGTCTATGTGATTTTTGTGGGTATCATGTTTGCTGCGGACTGGTCACAGGTGTGTGCTTACCTGCAGCCCACGGCGAGTGGCACATTTATGTGAAGGCACCAGAGAATGCGCTGGACATCTGGGCAGAGAGCGCTGCGTCAGGCACGATTGTGACTGTCTAGTATTGGGATGTGCGGATTTTTGCGGCAGATCCGCGTCATGTGTACGGCGAACATGGAATATATATATAGATGTGATCTTACCGTGTCTCCTCGGGACGTCGGATCCACTTTCTGAAGAATCCCACGGCTGTTGTTCCTGGAGAGAAGAGAACAAGGCTAAGTCTGTTCTGTCTCTGCTCATGTAGAACAATTTGCGGCACACAAGACAGATCCCCATCCCCCCAAGCCCCACAGCGAGTAAGGGGCTCATCCAGCCCACCACTTCACAGGACGCCCGCAGATCATTTCATTATTCATCTTCCTATACATTCTGCCACTTCTCATTCTTAGACACGGATGGTTCCCTGACATGGGCTCATTCGTCCACACTTACATCAAAATCCGAAATAGGGTCCCACATGTGGACCATTCCAAATTCCTCATCTGTCAAGCATCTAACCCAGGACATCGTGTACGGGGGACGTCAGGGCCGCACATCGTGTACGGGGGACGTCAGGGCCGCACATCGTGTACGGGGGACGTCAGGGCCGCACATCGTGTACGGGGGACGTCAGGGCCGCACATCGTGTGCGGGGGACGTCAGGGCCGCACATCGTGTGCGGGGGACGTCAGGGCCGCACATCGTGTACGGGGGACGTCAGGGCCGCACATCGTGTACGGGGGACGTCAGGGCCGCACATCGTGTACGGGGGACGTCAGGGCCGCACATCGTGTACGGGGGACGTCAGGGCCGCACATCGTGTACGGGGGACGTCAGGGCCGCACATCGTGTACGGGGGACGTCAGGGCCGCACATCGTGTACGGGGGACGTCAGGGCCGCACATCGTGTACGGGGGACGTCAGGGCCGCACATCGTGTGCGGGGGACGTCAGGGCCGCACATCGTGTGCGGGGGACGTCAGGGCCGCACATCGTGCGCGGGGGACGTCAGGGCCGCACATCGTGTGCAGGGGACGTCAGGGCCGCACATCGTGTACAGGGGACGTCAGGGCCGCACATCGTGTACAGGGGACGTCAGGGCCACATATCGTGTACAGGGGACGTCAGGGCCGCACATCGTGATTATGTTTTATAGATGTATTTATCAGCGTCTTTTTATGTTTTTCTGATGTTTATTTTATGTGGGTTTTTTAGACGTTTTCCACTCCAAAATGTCGGAGAGAGGCAGGGAGGACGAGTATCTGCACACTGAGAAACTGAGAATAAACCTAAGTGGAAGCTCCTAAATCCTCAAGTAATCAACACGACTCAGACATGGCAGGAGAAAGACTCTGCCACAATTCATTATCTGCGGGGTTTTTCCATCATTTTTCTTTTTTTATGTTTACTGACATTTTGTTCAAATCCTTTAAAATGGTTCACGTGGTTAATACAGGTGCTGCAGAATCAAACATGCTCTTCATATTTGCATTTAACCACTTTAAAAAGAACCTTTAAATGGTCACATGTTTCTCTAAAAATGCACCAAGTTGAAAACTGATCGGAAACGTTACTCCAGAAGGAACTGAAGAGACAGGCTACAAAAGAAGGGGCATTTGATAAAAGAGGCATTTCATGAACCTGCAAAGTTATTGCAAAAAAACGAAAAAGTCTTAGCAAAACAGAAAATATTAAAAATGGCAGAAAACAGAGAATAAGGTGCAAATGCTGAAGTCACTAAAAATGAGGAAACTACTCAAGAAAAGTGGAGAAACAGCAGTGAGGAAGCACGGCCTCAGTGTGAATGCGCCCTTACAGTTCTCAAATAATTCAGAGTGAACCCAGCGGATATCAGCTGGCTGTGTGCATGACGGCGTAGACGTGTGCCAGAAGGCGTGGTCGTATACCGGACAGTATGGTCATGTGCCACGTGGCAGGCTTGTGTGCCAGACGGCGTGGTCGTGTGCCAGGTGACGTGGCTGTGTGCAGGACGGCATGGTCATGTGCCACGTGGCAGGGTTGTGTGCCAGATGGCGTGGTCGTGTGCCAGATGGTGTGGATGTGTGCAGGATGGCGTGGTAATGTGCCATGTGGCGTTGTCGTGTGCCAGATGGCATGGTCGTGTTCCAGATGGCGTGGCTGTGTGCAGGACGACGTGGTCATGTGCAATGTGGTGCTGTTGTGTGCCAGACAGCATGGTCGTGTGCTAGATGGCGTGGTTGTGTGCAGGACGGCGCGGTCATGTGCAATGTGGCGTCGTCGTGTGCCAGATGGCGTGGTCGTGTGCCAGATGGCGCAGCTGTGTGCAGGACCGCGTGGTCATGTGCCATGTGGCGCTGTCGTGTGCCAGATGGCGTGGTCGTGTGCCAGACGGCGTGGTCATGTGCCAGATGGCGTGGCTGTGTGCAGGATGGCGTGGTCATGTGCCATGTGGCGCTGTCGTGTGCCAGATGGCGTGGTCGTGTGCAGGACGGCGTGGTCATGCGCCATGTGGCGTTGTCGTGTGCCAGATGGCATGGTCATGTGCCAGATGGCGTGGCTGTGTGCAGGATGGCGCGGTCATGTGCCATGTGGTGTTGTCGCGTACCAGACGGCATGGTCATGTGCCAGATGGCGTGGCTGTGTGCAGGATGGCGCGGTCATGTGCCATGTGGCGTTGTCGTGTGTCAGACGGTGTCTTTGTATACTGGATGGCGTGGTCTTCTGCTAGACAACAGGGTCGTGTGCCGGATGGCGCAGGCACAGAATCCCCCCTGGCTTTTGAATGATGATTTCTATCTTTGGGCCGGGTTCACATAAGCGCGTTTCATGGTCCATGTAGAGACCACGATACCCGGACTGATCCAGGGTGTCAAGAACAGAACTGAGAGCCTCAAAGACACATGTGACCCTCCGGATGGGAGACCTCCTCATATTGGCAGAGCGGCCATACACGGACCCTGAAATCCGCTCATGTGAATCCGGCATTATCTTCTGGCCGCTAATTTCACTAATGCCTCAGAGTGACCGGTAACGGGGAGGAAGGTGAGCGGTGTCCTGTGGACGGCACTCCGGCCTCCCAACATTGTGACCACTGCCGGCACACACGAGGCCATGAACTAAGGCAAACCACAACGGAGGACTACATGTAAGGACAACCTGGTCACCTGCAGTCCTATGTAACAACACAGATCAAACAGAGATAACTCTCTGAGTACAGATAATGGAGTAGAGGTCACCTGCAGTCCTATGTAACACCACAGATAACACAGAGATAACTCTCCGAGTACTGATACAGGAGTAGATGACACCTGCAGTCCTATGTAACACCAGAGATAACAGTAATAACTGAGTACAGATAATATAGTTGATGTCACCTACAGTCCCTATGTAATACTACAGATCACACAGTGATAAGTCTCCGAGTACAGATAGTGGAGTAGATGTCACCTGCAGTCCTATGTAACACCACAGATAACACAGTGATAACTCTCTGAGTACTGATAATGGAGTAGAGGTCACCTGCAGTCCTATGTAACACCACAGATCACACAGTGATAACTCTCAGAGTACAGATAGTGGAGTAAATGTCACCTGCAGTCCTATGGAATACCACAGATCACACAGTGATAACTCTCCGAGTACAGATAGTGGAGTAAATGTCACCTGCAGTCCTATGTAACACCACAGATAACACAGAGATAACTCTCCGAGTACTGATACAGGAGTAGATGACACCTGCAGTCCTATGTAACACCAGAGATAACAGTAATAACTGAGTACAGATAATATAGTTGATGTCACCTACAGTCCCTATGTAATACTACAGATCACACAGTGATAAGTCTCCGAGTACAGATAGTGGAGTAGATGTCACCTGCAGTCCTATGTAACACCACAGATAACACAGTGATAACTCTCTGAGTACTGATAATGGAGTAGAGGTCACCTGCAGTCCTATGTAACACCACAGATCACACAGTGATAACCCTCCGAGTACAGATAATGTAGTAGATGACACCTGGAGTCCTATGTAACACCACAGATAACACAGTGATAACTCTCCGAGTACAGATAATGTACTAGATGTCACCTGCAGTCCTATGTAGCAACACAGAACACACAGTGATAACTCTCTAAGTACAGATAATGGAGTAGATGTCACCTGCAGTCCTATGTAGCAACACAGATCACACAGTGATAACCCTCCGAGTACAGATAATGTAGTAGATGACACCTGCAGTCCTATGTAACACCACAGATAACAGTGATAACTCTCTAAGTACAGATAATGGAGTAGATGTCACCTGCAGTCCTATGTAGCAACACAGATCACACAGTGATAACCCTCCGAGTACAGATAATGTAGTAGATGTCACCTGTAGTCCTATGTAACACCACAGATAACAGTGATAACTCTCTAAGTACAGATAATGGAGTAGATGTCACCTGCAGTCCTATGTAGCAACACAGATCACACAGTGATAACTCTCTGAATATAGATAATGTAGTAGCTGTCACCTGCAGTCCTATGTAACACCACAGATAACAGTGATACCTCTCTGAGTACAGATAATGTAGTAGCTGTCACCTGCAGTCCTATGTAACACCACAGATCACACAGTGATAACCCTCCGAGTACAGATAATGTAGTAGATGTCACCTGCAGTCCTATGTAACACCACAGATAACAGTGATAACTCTCCGAGTACAGATAATGTAGTAGATGTCACCTGCAGTCCTATGTAACACCACAGAGAGCACAGTGATAACTCTCTGAGTACAGATAATGTACTAGATGTCACCTGCAGTCCTATGTAACACCACAGAGAGCACAGTGATAACTCTCCGAGTACAGATAGTGGAGAAGATGTCACCTGCAGTCCTATGTAACAACACAGATAACAGTGATAACTCTCTGAGTACAGATAATGTAGTAGATGTCACCTGCAGTCCTATGCAATACCACAGATAACACAGTGATAACTCTCCGAGTACAGATAGTGGAGCAGATGTCACCTGCAGTCCTATGTAACACCACAGATAACACAGTGATAACTCTCTAAGTACAGATAATGGAGTAGATGTCACCTGCAGTCCTATGTAACACCACAGATAACAGTGATAACTCTCTGAGTACAGATAATGTAGTAGATGTCACCTGCAGTCCTATGTAACACCACAGATAACAGTGATAACTCTCTGAGTACAGATAATGTAGTAGATGTCACCTGCAGTCCTATGTAACACCACAGATAACAGTGATAACTCTCTGAGTACAGATAATGTAGTAGATGACACCTGGAGTCCTATGTAACACCACAGATAACACAGTGATAACTCTCTAAGTACAGATAATGGAGTAGATGTCACCTGCAGTCCTATGTAACACCACAGATAACACAGTGATAACTCTCTAAGTACAGATAATGGAGTAGATGTCACCTGCAGTCCTATGTAACACCACAGATAACAGTGATAACTCTCTGAGTACAGATAATGTAGCAGATGTCACCTGCAGTCCTATGTAACACCACAGAGAGCACAGTGATAACTCTCTGAGTACAGATAATGTAGTAGATGTCACCTGCAGTCCTATGTAACACCACAGATAACAGTGATACCTCTCTGAATATAGATAATGTAGTAGATGTCACCTGCAGTCCTATGTAACAACACAGATACCTCTCTGAGTACAGATAATGGAGTAGATGTCACCTGCAGTCCTATGTAACACCACAGATAACAGTGATAACTCTCTGAGTACAGATAATGTAGTAGATGTCACCTGCAGTCCTATGTAACACCACAGATAACACAGCGATAACTCTCTAAGTACAGATAATGGAGTAGATGTCACCTGCAGTCCTATGTAACACCACAGATAACACAGTGATAACTCTCTAAGTACAGATAATGGAGTAGATGTCACCTGCAGTCCTATGTAACACCACAGATAACAGTGATAACTCTCTAAGTACAGATAATGGAGTAGATGTCACCTGCAGTCCTATGTAACACCACAGATAACAGTGATAACTCTCTAAGTACAGATAATGGAGTAGATGTCACCTGCAGTCCTATGTAACACCACAGAGAGCACAGTGATAACTCTCTGAGTACAGATAATGTAGCAGATGTCACCTGCAGTCCTATGTAACAACACAGATAACAGTGATACCTCTCTGAATGTAGATAATGTAGTAGATGTCACCTGCAGTCCTATGTAACAACACAGATACCTCTCTGAGTACAGATAATGTAGTAGATGTCACCTGCAGTCCTATTTAACACCACAGATAACACAGTGATACCTCTGAGTCCAGATAATGTAGTAGATGTCACCTGCAGTCCTATGTAACACCAGAGATAACACAGAGATAACTCTCCGAGTACTGATACAGGAGTAGATGACACCTGCAGTCCTATGTAACAACACAGATACCTCTCTGAGTACAGATAATATAGTTGATGTCACCTACAGTCCCTATGTAATACTACAGATCACACAGTGATAAGTCTCCGAGTACAGATAGTGGAGTAGATGTCACCTGCAGTCCTATGTAACACCACAGATAACACAGTGATAACTCTCTGAGTACTGATAATGGAGTAGAGGTCACCTGCAGTCCTATGTAACACCACAGATAACAGTGATACCTCTCTGAGTACAGATAGTGGAGTAAATGTCACCTGCAGTCCTATGCAATACCACAGATCACACAGTGATAACTCTCCGAGTACAGATAATGTAGTAGATGTCACCTGCAGTCCAATGTAACACCACAGATAACACAGTGATAACTCTCTGAGTACAGATAATGGAGTAGATGTCACCTGCAGTCCTATGTAACACCACAGATAACAGTGATAACTCTCTGAGTACTGATAATGGAGTAGAGGTCACCTGCAGTCCTATGTAACACCACAGATCACACAGTGATAACCCTCCGAGTACAGATAATGTAGTAGATGTCACCTGCAGTCCTATGTAACACCACAGATAACAGTGATAACTCTCTGAGTACAGATAATGTACTAGATGTCACCTGCAGTCCTATGTAACACCACAGAGAGCACAGTGATAACTCTCCGAGTACAGATAGTGGAGCAGATGTCACCTGCAGTCCTATGTAACACCACAGATAACACAGTGATAACTCTCTGAGTACAGATAATGGAGTAGATGTCACCTGCAGTCCTATGTAACACCACAGATAACAGTGATACCTCTCTGAGTACAGATAATGGAGTAGATGTCACCTGCAGTCCTATGTAACACCACAGAGAGCACAGTGATAACTCTCCGAGTACAGATAATGTAGCAGATGTCACCTGCAGTCCTATGTAACAACACAGATAACAGTGATACCTCTCTGAATATAGATAATGTAGTAGATGTCACCTGCAGTCCTATGTAACACAGATAACAGTGATACCTCTGTGAGTACAGATAATGGAGTAGATGTCACCTGCAGTCCTATGTAACACCACAGATAGCACAGTGATACCTCTCTGAGTACAGATAATTTAGTACATGTCACCTGCAGTCCCATGTAACACATGTAGGTGCCATAGCTCTCATATATATCTACTACTCACCTGTGTTGGGGGTCTTCGGCTGACGATTGGGGTCCTGGAGTCCACGAGGCAGTAAAACCTACATGGACAAAGAAGACGCTTAGGTCCAGATGTAGACTGGAGGAGACCACAATACTGATGAGGATGATGAGGGTATTACTGCTGAGATGTTTCTCTCCGCCGTCCGCTGCTCTCGGGATCCACTCACCTGTTCTGATCCATGCAGAATTCAGCAACCAGAGGAGCAGCAGGACTGAGTCCATCGCTCCTGAATGCCAGGGATCGTGTGCGGAGCGTTAGGCTCATCCAGGAGGCAAGTGCTCACCTCTGAGCAGGTGGGACTCTGGCGGCCAGGCTCACATTACACCGCGCTCCTAGAGTTACTGATCCAGCCCCAAACCGGGGGGGATTCACAGAAAAGACCATTCTCCCAGGACATCACAATCACCGTGTGTGATCACTACTCCTCAGTGTGTAGTCACAATCACCGTGCGTGATCACTACTCCTCAGTGCGTAGTCACAATCACCGTGCGTGATCACTACTCCTCAGTGCGTAGTCACAATCACCGTGCGTGATCACTACTCCTCAGTGCGTAGTCACAATCACCGTGCGTGATCACTACTCCTCAGTGCGTAGTCACAATCACCGTGCGTGATCACTACTCCTCAGTGCGTAGTCACAATCACCGTGCGTGATCACTACTCCTCAGTGCGTAGTCACAATCACCGTGCGTGATCACTACTCCTCAGTGCGTAGTCACAATCACCGTGCGTGATCACTACTCCTCAGTGCGTAGTCACAATCACCGTGCGTGATCACTACTCCTCAGTGCGTAGTCACAATCACCGTGCGTGATCACTACTCCTCAGTGCGTAGTCACAATCACCGTGCGTGATCACTACTCCTCAGTGCGTAGTCACAATCACCGTGCGTGATCACTACTCCTCAGTGCGTAGTCACAATCACCGTGCGTGATCACTACTCCTCAGTGCGTAGTCACAATCACCGTGCGTGATCACTACTCCTCAGTGCGTAGTCACAATCACCGTGCGTGATCACTACTCCTCAGTGCGTAGTCACAATCACCGTGCGTGATCACTACTCCTCAGTGCGTAGTCACAATCACCGTGTGTGATCACTACTCCTCAGTGCGTAGTCACAATCACCGTGTGTGATCACTACTCCTCAGTGTGTAGTCACAATCACAGTGTGTGATCACTACTCCTCAGGGTGTAGTCACAATCACCGTGTGTGATCACTACTCCTCAGGGTGTAGTCACAATCACCGTGTGTGATCACTACACCTCAGGGTGTAGTCACAATCACCGTGTGTGATCACTACACCTCAGGGTGTAGTCACAATCACCGTGTGTGATCACTACTCCTCAGTGTGTAGTCACAATCACAGTGTGTGATCACTACTCCTCAGGGTGTAGTCACAATCACAGTGTGTGATCACTACTCCTCAGGGTGTAGTCACAATCACCGTGTGTGATCACTACACCTCAGGGTGTAGTCACAATCACCGTGTGTGATCACTACTCCTCAGTGTGTAGTCACAATCACAGTGTGTGATCACTACTCCTCAGGGTGTAGTCACAATCACAGTGTGTGATCACTACTCCTCAGGGTGTAGTCACAATCACCGTGTGTGATCACTACACCTCAGGGTGTAGTCACAATCACCGTGTGTGATCACTACTCCTCAGTGTGTAGTCACAATCACAGTGTGTGATCACTACTCCTCAGGGTGTAGTCACAATCACAGTGTGTGATCACTACTCCTCAGGGTGTAGTCACAATCACCGTGTGTGATCACTACTCCTCAGGGTGTAGTCACAATCACCGTGTGTGATCACTACACCTCAGGGTGTAGTCACAATCACCGTGTGTGATCACTACTCCTCAGGGTGTAGTCACAATCACCGTGTGTGATCACTACTCCTCAGTGCGTAGTCACAATCACCGTGTGTGATCACTACTCCTCAGTGTGTAGTCACAATCACCGTGTGTGATCACTACTCCTCAGTGTGTAGTCACAATCACTGTGTGTGATCACTACTCCTCAGGGTGTAGTCACAATCACCGTGTGTGATCACTACTCCTCAGGGTGTAGTCACAATCACAGTGTGTGATCACTACTCCTCATTGTGTAGTCACAATCACCGTGTGTGATCACTACTCCTCAGTGTGTAGTCACAATCACCGTGTGTGATCACTACTCCTCAGTGTGTAGTCACAATCACCATGTGTGATCACTACTCCTCAGTGTGTAGTCACAATCACCGTGTGTGATCACTTCTCCTCAGGGTGTAGTCACAATCACCGTGTGTGATCACTACTCCTCAGTGTGTAGTCACAATCACCGTGTGTGATCACTACTCCTCAGTGTGTAGTCACAATCACCGTGTGTGATCACTACTCCTCAGTGTGTAGTCACAATCACCGTGTGTGATCACTTCTCCTCAGTGTGTAGTCACAATCACCGTGTGTGATCACTACTACTCAGTGTGTAGTCACAATCACCTCCAACGTGGCCCACATGATAGCTACAGTGATGTGGTGCAAGGACTCAGGACCCACTTTGACCAGTGGATCCATGGACTGTCCGTTGAATCCTTTGAGCAGCTACGGGATCTGATGATCAAAGACCAGTTCCTGCATCTCTGCCCAACTGAGGTACGACAGTTCATCCTGGACCGCGAACCAACGAACGCGGACAAAGCGGCGCAGATCGCCGACAACTATGAGGCCAATCGGAAGCCAGTGACACGGAGGCCAGTCGCCACCAGCTGGAGAGGAGGTAAGCCTGCAGCCAACCCCAGTACCCCAGCTAGCCGTCTCTCCGGAGGCCCTGTCCCGTTCCCAACAGCAGGCTGGCTACTGACAGTCGCCTGTGTCACCACTGCCAGCGGCCTGGTCACTTCTTTAACAGCTGTCCGGATAGGCCGAAGAACCCCCCAGCCAAGGCCTCTGGGCCCAACGCTTGTGTTTTTTTGGTGGGAGGTGTGGTTGGGAGGATTGACGACAACGTTCAACCTGTTCAGGTGGGGGCCCGTCTTGCTGCAAGCCTCAAGGACACCGGGGCTGAACGAACCCTCATCCGTCCTGGACTGGCGGCCCCTGAAGAGTTTGTTGAGGGGAAGACCCTAACTGTCACCGGGATTGGAGGCACCCGTTGTCCCTTGCCAGTGGCCCGGGTTTTTCTTGATTGGGGTGCTGGGAGCGGGTTGAGGGAGGTGGGAGTGTCTGAAAACCTGCCCACTGATGTTCTATTGGGGACTGACTTGAGGAGGATTGTTGCATACTACGTCCCTGACACCCCTCCCCAATCTGATAATAAGGGTAACGTTAACCCTGATGATGATGATGATGATGATGATGATGATGATGATGATGATGATGGGAAACTGAACGTGTTACCTGCTAATGCCTTGATGAGTAACGATGCAACTAACAACCATTCTTTCCCCAGGTATGATGGTGATGGTGATGTGAATGTACCAAAGCAATCTGATAACCATTCTTCTCCTAGGAAGGATGATGTTGATGTATCTGTGCCGACTGAACCCGTTAACCTTTTCTTTGAAACGGTAGATGTGTCCACAAGTACCGAAGTGCTCATCCCCGTCACTCTGCGGAGTGAGACGGCTGAGGAACCCCTGGCAGGAGCAAGCAACGGTGCTCAAGGAAATGGGGAGGTGCATGGGGACCATGAGGAAGGTAATGCCATGCAGCTGACCAGTGCCACCGAGGAAGGTAACTGGCCCATAAGTAGCACTGCTCCTGAAGTGTTGGGGGTGGATGGGGAAGTAGAGCCCATGGCAGCGCCGATTGGTGGGTCTGTAGAAATCCCCAGGGAAACAGCATACATAGCCGCTGTCACACGCAGTCAGAGTGCCCAGATCGCAGGTAGCGCCCTGTCTTCTGGACCCTCTCCTGCTACAGGAGAGACTGAACCAGAGGTGAACCCAGAGCCGGTTCCAGAGGGTCCCAGTAAGGAAGGGACCCTGACGTCACATCTGGCAGCCTCCAGCAAAGAGTTCCAGGCTGCTCTGCACTCAGATGCCAGCCTGGAGAAATTGAGACATCTTGCCAAGACGCCCACCTCCGAGTCTGATAAGGAGAGGGTGTTCTGGGAACGAGGACGGTTGTACCGGGAGACAGTACCCGGAGATTCTCAAAAGGACTGGTTGAGGGAAAGACAGCTAGTCGTTCCCCTACAGTTCAGAACTGAGTTGTTGCGGATTGCCCATGAGATTCCACTTGCTGGACACTTGGGGATTAGCAAAACAAAGGCACGGCTGTCTCAACACTTCTATTGGCCCAAGATGGGGACAGATGTAACACACTACTGCCGCTCCTGTGCCACCTGTCAAAAAGTGGGTAAGGCGGGGCCTGCTCTTAAGGCTCCCCTTATTCCTTTGCCGGTGATAGAGGAGCCTTTCCAGAGAATCGCAGTGGACATTGTAGGCCCGGTGGCCGTCCCCAGCAGCTCTGGAAAGCGATACCTTCTCACCGTGGTAGACTACGCTACCCGGTACCCAGAGGCAGTAGCTCTGTCTTCAACCAGGGCAGATAAGGTGGCTGACGCACTGGTGACCATCTTTTCAAGGGAAGGATTTCCCAGGGAGATGCTTACCGATCAAGAGACCCAATTCATGTCTCGCCTAATGGAGGCTCTCTGTGAGAAAATGCAGGTGAAGCACCTGGTATCGAGTGCGTATCACCCACAGACTAATGGTTTTTTGTGAACGCTTCAACGGTACCCTCAAACAGATGCTCCGCATACTGGTTGAGACCCAAGGGCGCGACTGGGAGCGGTACCTCCCACACACACCTGCTGTTCGCTTACAGGGAAGTTCCACAGGCCTCGACCGGGTTCTCCCCATTCGAGCTCCTGTACGGCAGGCGAGTCTGGGGACCCCTTGGGTTGATAAGAGAATCCTGGGAAGATGAGCCAAACCCCATAGAAGTGTCCATCGTGGATTATGTCATGCGCTTCCGTGACAAGATGCAGATCTTGACGCAGTTGGTGCATGACAACATGACACAGGCTCAGGCTGACCAGAAGCACTGGTACGACCAGAACGCCCGGGAGCGGACCTACCAGGTGGGTCAAAAGGTGTGGGTGCTGATCCCCGTACCAACGGATAAGCTCCAGGCAGCCTGGGAAGGTCCGTACGTCGTCCACCAACAGCTCAACCAGGTCACCTACGTGGTCACGCTTGACCATGCTCGGGGTAGGCACAAGGCCTTTCATGTCAATATGCTGATGGCGCACCACGAACGTGAAGCTTGCGTCCTACCGGTCTGCAACCTGCCCGAGGATGGGGAGGAAGATCCCCTCCTGGACATGCCGGCCCAGGTCAAGGCCGATGGGTCCATTGAGGACATGGAGATAAGTGGTTTGCTAACCGTATCCCAGCGGTCGAAGTTGGTGGAAACCCTGGAACCCTTCCGGGCCGTGTTCACTAACCGTCTTGGGAGGACGGAGTTAGCGGTTCATGAGGTGGACACCGGGAATCACGCCCCATTACGGCGAACACCTTATCGGATCTCTGAGGCGGTGCAACAGGTCATGCACCAAGAGATCGGTGAGATGTTAAGGCTGGGGGTGATTCGACCGTCAAAAAGCGCGTGGGCTTCACCTGTAGTCCTTGTGCCTAAAAAGGATCGAACCACCCGGTTCTGCGTGGACTACAGGGGTCTCAACGCCATCACAACCTCTGATGCCCACCCGATGCCGCGCATCGAGTATTTGCTTGAGCGGTTGGCGAAAGCAAAGTACATATCCATCATGGATTTGAGTCGGGGATACTGGCAGATTCCCCTGAGCCCTGAGACGCAGGAGAAATCCGCCTTCATCACCCCCTTTGGACTGTACGAGTCCACAGTCATGCCCTTCGGCATGAAAAATGCCCCTGCCACTTTCCAGCGGATGGTAAATCACCTGCTTCGGGGACTGGAGGAGTACGCAGTGGCGTACTTAGACGATATTGCCATCTTCAGCTCCAGCTAGGAGGAACACCTTCAGCATCTCCAGGAGGTGCTCAAGCGTCTTCACCAGGCAGGCCTGACTATCAAGCCGGGAAAGTGCCAAAGGGGCATGCGCGAGGTCTACTACCTGGGGCACCGGGTAGGCGGGGGTTTCATGAGTCCGGAGCCAGGAAAAGTGGATGTAATCGTGTCCTGGCCCACCCCCAGGACCAAGAAACAGGTGAAGTCCTTCTTGGGCACTGCCGGTACTATAGGCGGTTCGTACAGGACTATAGCACCCTTGCAAAACCCTTGACTGACCTCACCAAACAGAGGCTACTGTTATGAGTTCATTTTCTCCTTCACCTCTGATGTCTGATGAACTCCCTCTGCTGGTGAAAGGAGGTAGTGAAATTGATCTGGATGGGAAGAACCTGTCATCTGAACAGGTGGAGTGTGATTGGACATCCGTAATTTCTGAGTGGAAATAAGGCAGCCGACGCCCTGCAGGGATGATGGTGATCCTTTATGCTCTGAGCTCTGGCATCCAGTTTAGTTGCTGTCTACTAAAAGCTAAGTTTTTGCTCTGCTATTTTTCCATGAGATTTTGTCTGTTTACTTAGTGTTTGTGTTCAGTCTGCCCTGGTTGGGACGGGCTGAACTCCATTTTTGTCTCTGATCAGTTGATCTCTTTGCTCTGTCTTCAGAATATACCTGAGTGCTGATATAGTGATTTTGAAGTCTAGTGACTTCAGGGCCTTTTCTATCAGACGTGTTGGACTTTATTTTTGGCAGGGTTTTTTGCGTGATTGCAGCCAGCATCTTTTCTGTCCTTTCCTATCTAGTTAGTTGGGCCCCATCATTTGCTCAGCCTGTCTTTCTGTCTGTGTTTGTGTTTTCATCTGTTCTTCACCGACAATACATGTTGGGGGCTGTCTATTGCTTTGGGGTCTGCTCTGGGGCAGTTTAGATTTCCCCTTTCTTTCTTTAGGCTTATTTAGCTCTCCGGCTGTGACGAGGGGTCTAGGGCACTGTAGGAACCCCCCACGGCTACTGTTAGTTGTGGTGAATAGGATCAGGGGTCTGCAATCCGCTAGCTACCAACCTCTCCGGTTTTCTGGACTTAGCTTGTGTTTTTGTTTTTTCCTCCTCCGGTGACTCATTCATAACAGAATCACCAGCCATACCGCAGATTCTAGGGTACTCAATTGCAGGAAAGAATTGTAAAAAAAAAAAAAAAAAAGTGTCAGAATTTTTTTTTTTTTTTTGTGTATATTTTTTCCTCTATTTCTCTGAGGCCGTAGGGGGAATTTTTTCTCAATGGAGATTATGCAATTGTCTGATCGTGTGGAGCAGCTCACTGCTGAAGTGCGGGGAATTTCCGCCTATCTTGCTCATTCACATGCTGCTGAACCAAAGATCCCTACTCCTGATGTGTTTTTTGGGGATCGGTCTAAATTTTTGAATTTTAAGAATAATTGTAAATTATTTTTTGCCTTGAAGCCTAACTCATCGGGGAGCTCCGCACAGCAGGTTAAAATTGTGAACTCTTTGCTGCGCGGCGATCCCCAGGATTGGGTGTTTTCTTTAAAACCTGATGATCCTATTCTAACTAATGTGAATGCATTTTTTCAAGCCTTGGGGTTGTTGCATGATGAACCTAATGCTATTGATCAGGCTGAAAAGGCCCTGTTGGCATTGAGCCAGGGTCAGGATTCTGCAGAGTTGTACTGTCAAAAATTCCGAAAGTGGGCAGTACTTACTACCTGGAATGATGGTGCCTTGGCAGCTCTCTTTCGGAAGGGTTTGTCAGAAACCATAAAAGATGTTATGGTGGGATTTCCTGTTCCCTCTGGTCTTGACGATTCTATGTCATTAGCCATTCAGGTTGATCGGCGTTTACGTGAACGCAAAACTGCACGAGAGGTGTTGCCACCTGTTGAACAAATGTCTGAACCTATGCAATGTGAAAGAGTTTTGTCTAGGGCACAACGTCAGGAGTTCAGAAGGCGTAATAAGCTGTGGTTTTTTTGTGGAGATGCCATTCATATTATTTCTGTCTGCCCTAAACGAGAGAAACGTTTTGCACACACATTTGCTGTGGGTGGTGTTCAACCTAAGTTTCTTCTGGCAATTACTCTGATCTGCTCCCTGTCCACATTTTCCGCTAAGGCTTTTGTGGATTCGGGAGCAGCTCTGAACCTGATGGACTTGGATTTTGCTAAACGTTGTGGGTTTCTTATGACACCTCTGCGGACGCCTATCCCTTTGAGGGGTATTGATGCTACTCCTTTGGCGAAGAATAAACCTCAGTTTTTGACCCAGGTGGTAATGCGGGTCGCCCCAGACCATCAAGAAAATTGCAGATTTTTGGTGTTGCATAATTTGCATGATACCATTGTTCTGGGTTTTCCTTGGTTGCAAATCCATAATCCAGTTTTGGATTGGAAATCTTTGTCTGTGGTGAGTTGGGGTTGTCGGTGTGCCTTTAGTGAGGCTCCGATTTTCTCCACCTCTCCCCAGTCGCATGATGTTCCTGACTATTTGGCTGATTTTTATGATGTATTTAGTGAGAATGAGTCTGCGTCTCTGCCTCCTCATAGGAGTTATGACTGTGCAATTGAGCTGAGCCCTGGGTGTAAATTTCCCAAGGGTCGACTTTTCAATTTATCTGTGCCCGAGCACGAGGCTATGCGATCCTATATTAAGGAGTCGTTGGAGAAGGGTCATATTAGACCATCCTCTTCACCCTTAGGTGCTGGGTTTTTATTCGTGGCCAAGAAAGATGGTTCATTAAGACCGTGTATTGATTATCGTTCCCTTAACAAGATGACGGTTAAATATCAGTATCCGTTACCCCTGATTTCTGATCTATTCTCCAGAGTTAAAGGTGCTTGCTGGTTTACCAAGCTTGACCTCAGGGGGACGTATAATCTTATTCGCATTAAGCATGGGGATGAATGGAAGACGGCGTTTAATACTCCGGAGGGACATTTTGAGTACCTGGTGATGCCTTTTGGGCTCACTAATGCCCCTTCTGTCTTCCAGTGCTTCATGAATGATATTTTCCGAGACTTTGTGGATACATTTTTGATCATCTATCTGGATGATATTTTGATCTTTTCCAAGGATTGGGACTCTCATGTGGAACATGTTCGGACTGTGTTCTGGATTTTGAGGGCGAATTCCCTGTAAGTCAAGAAATTGAAATGCCTTTTTGGGGTACAGAGGATTTGATTTTTGGGATTTATTTTGTCTCCGTCAACTATTGAAATGGACCCGGCCAAGGTACAGGCCATTTATGATTGGGTTCAGCCCACTTCTTTGAAGGCCCTCCAGAAGTTTTTGGGTTTTGCTAATTTTTATCGTAAATTTATAGCTAATTTTTCTGGTATTGCCAAACCATTAACTGATTTGACTAAGAAGGGTGCTGATGTGCTGAATTGGTCTCTGGAGGCTGTTTCTTCCTTTCAGGAGCTGAAGCGAAGGTTCACTTCTGCTCCGGTCTTGCGGCAACCTGATGTCTCACTCCCGTTTCAGGTAGAGGTGGACGCTACCGAGATTGGTGCAGGAGCTGTTTTGTCCCAAAAAGATCCCGTAACATCTAAAATGAATCCCTGTGCTTTCTTTTCCCAAAAGTTCTCCCCATCCAAACGTAACTATGATGTGGGGAATCGGGAACTGTTAGCCATGAAATGGGCATTTGAGGAGTGGAGACATTGGTTGGAGGGAGCTAAACATCAAGTCGTGGTCCTTACTGACCACAAGAATTTGATTTACCTGGAGTCGGCCAAACGCTTGAATCCTAGACAGGCTAGGTGGGCCTTGTTTTTCACACGTTTTGATTTTGTGGTCTCTTTTCTTCCGGGCTCTAAGAATGTCAAGGCAGACGCCCTCTCTAGGAGTTTCTTTGCTGATTCTCCTATTGTGACCAAGCCTGCTACCATCTTAGGTGAGGGGGTAGTTCTTTCTGCCATCTCGCCCGATTTGAGACGTGCTCTGGAAGAGTTTCAGGAGGACAAACCTGAGCATTGTCCCATTGGAAAATTGTATGTTCCTGACCAGTGGAGGAAGAGCGTAATGTCTGAAGTTCATTGCTCTGCATTGGCTGGTCATCCAGGTATTTTTGGTACTAGAGATTTGGCGAGTCGGTCTTTTTGGTGGCCCGCCTTGTCTCGTGATGTCAGGAATTTTGTGCAGTCCTGTGGGACTTGCTCCCGGTCTAAACCTTGTTCTCGCTCTAGTGGGTTGTTGATGCCTTTGCCGGTGCCCAGGAGGCCATGGACGCATATTTCAATGGATTTTCTCTCTGATATGCCTGTCTCTCAGAGAATGACTGTTATTTGGGTGATTTGTGATAGAGTCTCTAAGATGGTCCATCTTGTACCACTCCCTAAGGCTACTTTCACACATCCGTTTTTTAAATCCGGCACGATGCGGCGAAATTTGTGAAAACCGGATCCGGAATTGGATCCGTTTTTTTTCACATAGAATGTAATGATTGCCGCATCATGCCGGATGGACATGCGGCGCTTCCGGGTTTTGCCGGATACGGCAAACATGCGCCGTCCGGCATCTGCAAAAAACGTTGGCTGCAACGTTTTTTTGCAGCGCCGGACCGGCTTTTTCAACTGCGCATGCCCGGGCACTATGAGTTTTAACCCCACAAGTGCCCGGCGCGCATCTCTCTCTCCCCCTCCCCTTCTCTCTCTCCCTCTCTCCATACCTTTCTTTGGCTGGCTCTGTAGTCCCCCTCTGTCTCTCTGGCTGCTCTCTCGTCCCCCGCTGTCTCTTCGGCTGCTCTCTCGTCCCCCGCTGTCTCTCTGGCTGCTCTTTCGTCCCCCGCTGTCTCTTTGGCTGCTCTCTCATCCCCCGCTGTCTCTGGCTGCTCTCTCGCCTCCCGATCTCTCTCTGGCTGGCTCTCTCGACCCCCGGTGCTGCGGCTCCTTTAAATGTCCTCCAAGCCGCATCAGGCGCCGCATGTACATCCGGTGTCATTGCTGCAGGCCGGATCCGGCGACCCGGCTATTCGCCGCAGGTTGCCGGACCCATGACACCGGATGTGTGAAAGAGGCCTAAGTTGCCATCTTCCTCAGAGTTGGTGCCCTTGTTTTTGCAACAGGTGGTTCGCTTGCACGGGATTCCTGAGAACATTGTATCTGACAGAGGAGTTCAGTTTGTTTCTAGATTTTGGAGGACTTTCTGTACCAAGCTGGGAATTCAGTTGTCCTTCTCCTCTGCGTTTCACCCTCAGACCAATGGGTAGACGGAGAGAACAAACCAGACTTTGGAGTCGTATTTGAGATGTTTTATTTCTGCTGATCAGGATGATTGGGTTTCATTTTTGCCCTTGGCCAAATTTGCTTTAAATAATAGAGCTAGTTCTGCCACTTCAATGTCACCTTTTTTTTGTAACTTTGGGTTTCATCCTCCATTCTCTTCAGGGCAGGTGGAGTCTTCTGCCTGCCCAGGTGTTGACACTGTGGTAGAGAGAATGCACCAGATCTGGGACCAAGTAGTGGATAAGTTGTCTCTCTCCCAGGAAAAGGCCCAGCGGTTTTCCAACCGGCATAGGACCATTGGTCCCCGGTTTAAGGTGGGTGATATGGTTTGGTTGTCATCAAAGAATATCTCTATGAAGGTGGCTTCTCCAAAGTTTAAACCTAGATTTAATGGACCTTAAATCTTTTTGGAGATTCTTAATCCAGTCTCGTTTCGATTGGCTCTTCCTGTTACATTCAAGATCCATAAAGTGTTTCATAAGTCTCTGTTAAAGAGGTTTGTTGAGCCAGTAGTTCCTGTGGTGGCACCTCCTGACCCGGTATTGGTTGAAGGTAATGTGGAAAATAAAGTTGAGAAGATACTGGACTCTCGTCTGGCTAGACGGAGACTCCAGTATTTGCTTAACTGGAAGGGTTATGGCCAGGAGGATAATTCTTGGGTCTCTGCATCCGATATTCATGCCGAAAGATTGGTTCGTGCTTTTCTTCGGGCCCATCCTGATCGCCCTGGTGGCGTGGATGAGGGTTCGGTGACCCCTCCTCAAGGGGGAGGTCCTGTTAAGAGTTCATTTTCTCCTTCACCTCTGATGTCTGATGAACTCCCTCTGCTGGTGAAAGGAGGTAGTGAAATTGATCTGGATGGGAAGAACCTGTCATCTGAACAGGTGGAGTGTGATTGCACATCCGGAATTTCTGAGTGGATATAAGGCAGCCGACGCCCTGCAGGCGTGCTGGTGATCCTTTCTGCTCTGAGCTCTGGCATCCAGTTTAGTTCCGGTCTACTAAAAGCTAAGTTTTTGCTCTGCTATTTTTCCATGAGATTTTGTCTGTTTACTTAGTGTTTGTGTTCAGTCTGCCCTGGTTGGGACGGGCTGAACTCCATTTTTGTCTCTGATCAGTTGATCTCTTTGCTCTGTCTTCAGAATATACCTGAGTGCTGATATAGTGATTTTGAAGTCTAGTGACTTCAGGGCCTTTTCTATCAGACGTGTTGGACATTATCTTTGGCAGGGTTTTTTGCGTGATTGCAGCCAGCATCTTTTCTGTCCTTTCCTATCTAGTTAGTTGGGCCCCATCATTTGCTCAGCCTGTCTTTCTGTCTGTGTTTGTGTTTTCATCTGTTCTTCACCGACAATACATGTTGGGGGCTGTCTATTGCTTTGGGGTCTGCTCTGGGGCAGTTTAGATTTCCCCTTTCTTTCTTTAGGCTTATTTAGCTCTCCGGCTGTGACGAGGGGTCTAGGGCACCGTAGGAACCCCCCACAGCTACTGTTAGTTGTGGTGAATAGGATCAGGGGTCTGCAATCCGCTAGCTACCAAGCTCCCCGGTTTTCTGGACTTAGCTTGTGTTTTTGTTTTTTCCTCCTCCCGTGACTCATTCATAACAGGCTACCCCAAACAGTCAACTGGACAGATGACGGTGAGACAGCTTTCCAAGCTTTGAAAGCAGCCCTGTGCAGCTCTCCAGTGTTGAGAGCAGTCGACAGCAGTCGCCCGTTTCTGGTACAGACCGACGCCAGCGAGTTTGGCCTCGGTGTTGTGCCCAGCCAGGTCGACTCCGGGAACTGGGAACCAGGAACACCCCGTGTTGTACCTGAGCCGGAAACTTTTGCCGAGGGAGTGGCATACTCCACCATCGAGAAGGAGTGTCTGGCCATGGTGTGGGCACTGCAACGTTTGCAGCCCTACCTGTACGGACGCACCTTCATGGTGGTAACCGACCACAACCCTCTGAGCTGGTTGCACACAGTGTCCGGAACCAATGGAAGGTTGCTCCGCTGGAGCCTTGCCCTTCAACAGTGCGACTTTACTGTAAAACACAGGAAGGGCAGTGAAAACAGCAATGCCGATGGGTTGTCCCGCCGCGGCGAACCCACTGAGGTGCGCATGGCCGATTACCGACAGGTAATTCTTCCGTAGTGCCCTCTAAAGGGGGGAGGTGTGATATACAATGTCTGAGAAGTATGAGGTTTTTTTTTCTGTAAAAGATGTTTTATAGAATCCTCCCCTCCTCCACACACAGAGAAAATCAGGCTGTCAGCTAGCAGCATCTCTCCTTCCCCCCAGCTCTGTGCTTGCATCGGAAACTTGAAACCGGCAACTTCCTCTCGAAGTAAGTGTGGAATTCTTCCCTCCCCCTGCCTGCACAGGACAGGAAATCCTTTGTTCTCTGGAAATGTGCTGGGATCAATATGAGAAATATTAAACCAAGTCATATTGCATAAACCATACCCAGCACGGATATAACAATCATATTTCTGTGATCTGCGCGATCCCGGCTTCCCTACCGTGGCTTTTGCGAGGTCCTCGGGACTTCAGTACCTGAGATATGGGTTCCTTCTAAATGGTGTTTCAGAACTACTGCATATTTGGGCTTGAATTATTGTACTCAACAAACCACCAACAATGATGCCATATATGCGTTTGTGCGAACTTCCTCCTGCGAGATACAGTTATATTAAGTTTTATAGTTTGATTCTAAATCCAAGAGTAGGGGGCAGACCCTCTCCAGACTGCCCCTTCTGTGATGTCACATAGCAGAGTCTATAAGGCATTCCCTTGGCAAAACCAGGGCAGAAGAGCTCCAGTCCTCGTGCTGAGCAGAATCCAGATGAGTGGAGACGTGTGGCTCCGCGTTCTCCTTCTCCCCCACGCCGCATGGGCTGCCTAAGGAACAATATGCAACTGTGAGTGTAATTTCTTTCTATTTCATTCATTTTTGTTTTATACTTGTCTACTGTACATATTTTATGTCTCAACTTTATAACAACTTTTATCTGTATAACCACTGTCCGACTTTTTCGGGGAATAAATGGTTTAATATTTAGTCTGCCTCCATGCTCTAAGAAACGAACTATACGCCTTGTTTAGATAATCGCTACTAATTTGTGGGGTTTGCCACAGACCCTCTTAATTTAACACTGTGAATTAAGAAAAGCGTGGATGGTGGCAGCATGGTGTGTGCAATTGATTAGGCTAGTTGGCAGGACAGAAGGGTCTTATATTGTTGAAGGGGGGCTGCGGTCACAGCATTGATAATTCCCCTACTGCAGTAGCCTAATTGCTGTTCACACCAAGCAGCCCGTCCGGCGACTAATTATCCAAGGTGCAGTTCCCTGACTGACCTGAGGGTAAGGGGGGCGCCGGAGAGCTGCGAGTTCCAAAGTGGAACTGAGAAAGTGGGATATACATAAATCCCTGCAGTTCGTAGAAGATTGTTAGCAGTGGTGGGGCATCCAAAATACCCCCCTGCGGCAAATTGTTAGAGCAAGATTAGCTTGCTGGATATTTTGGTCACATGGTGCCAGTGGTGGGATAACTAAGATAAGCCCCCACTGTGCCTGTGATAGCCGTGTGCCGGCAGTGTGTCGCGTCCCTCCGTCCGCTGATACACCCGTGTCAGTGGTGGGATTGTGACATAGTGGTGACACAGGGTCCGCTGTCCGTCACGTTTTGGTGATAGCGGGACCCCCGTTCGTCACGTTAGTGGCAAACAGCGGTGGGCTGTTCGTCACAAGGCTGTTCTCAGGGTCTTCCGTACGGCTTTACATTCTCTGTCAAACCAACCGTTGATCTGTTTTTCTTTTGGTCTCTTGTAGTTGACTTTAAGGTCGGACAGTCTGGCCATTGCATAGAATATATTGTTGAGGTCTTTTGCAGCTTGACTCACTCCCTTTGGGTTAGGCTGGTACTCGTAGTTGTAGAAGTGTTGGAGCATCCGCTGTATTTCAGGTCTGCTGGGAGCCTCTTTATACTTTAATGCCGACGTTTTGTGCCATTTATAGGATGGAGGCCGGGTGAAGAGGCTGCTCTGCTGTGGCTTTTGAGTGGATGGTTTCTCTGTAGATTTCAGGTACAGAAGAAGTTGGTTGTGGTCTGACAGGTGCGTTTGTGGGGAGACTATGAAGGCGCTGATATTTGCCAGGTTCATATCTGTAATGGCATAATCTACTACACTTCTCCCTACATGGGAGTTTAGTGTGCACCTCCCTAAGGAGTCTCCTTTGGTTCGTCCGTTAAGAATATGAAGTCCTAAACTTCAGCATACGTTCAGGAGCTTTTTACCACTTTTGTTGACTGTACTGTCATAGCTGTTTCTCTCTGTGACTACTGAGTCTTGGCCGTTATTCTCTGCTCCAAATATGTAGATGTTCCCATCCGTGGTCATATATACATATACACTCACTGGCCACTTTATTAGGTACACCTGTCCAACTGTGTGTTAAGACTTAATTTCTAATCAGCCAATCACATGGCGGCAACTCAGTGCATTTAGGCATGTAGACATGGTCAAGACAATCTCCTGCAGTTCAAACCGAGCATCAGTATGGGGAAGAAAGGTGATTTGAGTGCCTTTGAACGTGGCATGATTGTTGGTGCCAGAAGGGCTGGTCTGAGTATTTCAGAAACTGCTGATCTACTGGGATTTTCACGCACAACCATCTCTAGGGTTTACAGAGAATGGTCCGAAAAAGAAAAAAAATCCAGTGAGCGGCAGTTCTGTGGCCGGAAATGCCTTGTTGATGCCAGAGGTCAGAGGAGAATGGGCAGACTGGTTCGAGCTGATAGAAAGGCAACAGTGACTCAAATTGCCACCCGTTACAACCAAGGTAGGCAGAAGAGCATCTCTGAACGCACAGTGCGTCGAACTTTGAGGCAGATGGGCTACAGCAGCAGAAGACCACACTGGGTACCACTCCTCTCAGCTAAGAACAGGAAACTGAGGCTACAATTTGCACAAGCTCATCGAAATTGGACAGTAGAAGATTGGAAAAACGTTGCCTGGTCTGATGAGTCTCGATTTCTGCTGCGACATTCGGATGGTAGGGTCAGAATTTGGCGTAAACAACATGAAAGCATGGATCCATCCAGCCTTGTATCAACGGTTCAGGCTGGTGGTGGTGGTGTCATGGTGTGGGGAATTTTTTCTTGGCACTCTTTGGGCCCCTTGGTACCAATTGAGCATCGTTGCAACGCCACAGCCTACCTGAGTATTGTTGCTGACCATGTCCATCCCTTTATGACCACAATGTACCCAACATCTGATGGCTACTTTCAGCAGGATAATGCGCCATGTCATAAAGCTCGAATCATCTCAGATTGGTTTCTTGAACATGACAATGAGTTCACTGTACTCAAATGGCCTCCTCAGTCACCAGATCTCAATCCAATAGAGCATCTTTGGGATGTGGTGGAACAGGAGATTCGCATCAGGGATGTGCAGCCGACAAATCTGCGCCAACTGTGTGATGCCATCATGTCAATATGGTCCAAAATCTCTGAGGAATGCTTCCAGCACCTTGTTGAATCTCTGCCACGAAGAATTGAGGCAGTTCTGAAGGCAAAAGGGGGTCCAACCCGTTACTAGCATGGTGTACCTAATAAAGTGGCCAGTGAGTGTATATCTCCTCACACAAGTCACTCTCGGTGTATATATATACATATATATATCTCCTCACACACGTCACTCTCGGTGTGTATATATATATATATCCTCACACACGTCACTCTCGGTGTATATATATATATATCTCCTCACACACGTCACTCTCGGTGTGTGTATATATATATCCATCCTCACACACGTCACTCTCGGTGTATATATATATATATATATCTCCTCACACAAATCACTCTCGGTGTATATATATATCTCCTCACACACGTCACTCTCGGTGTATATATATATCTCCTCACACACGTCACCCTCGGTGTGTATATATATATATATATATATATATATATATTGTAGGGATTCGACTCGCTCAGGTGCAGCGGGAGACAATCATGAGGCAGGTTCTTCCCAAAGTTCATGAGGTTTATTTGCTCCATAAACCATAAATCAGCGTATCACCAAAATAGCCTCTAGCTTAGGCACAAAAGAACATAAACGTCCGTGGCTTCAGACTCGGACCGAGAGTCTCAGCACATGCTGGGAGGTGTAGTCCTCCCCATATACAACTAATATACCCAGCTCAGGGCAATGTCCAGAGCAGCGCTCTATCTGCAGCCGCAGACCCAGGAAGGCTTCTCCTTCCTTAGCACACAGGCCCCTCTCTGTAGTGTCCCACCTGGACACAGGGAAGTCTGTCCACACTCTCACAGACTCCCTCCACTCTCTCATGTGCCAAACACCTCAATTACATAGCCCTGTAACCACACCCAAAGGGGATCACATGGCTATGACATCACCAAAGGTTGTATAGACACACAGGCTTCCCTGACACAGTGTAACAGAAAGATCAGCAGTACCTCTGCTGATCAATACACCCTGGAGCCTGCATCCCAAGGCCACCCACCTTGAGACCCACAATGGTCATTTAGGACCCTGCTCCTGTTACCACACTGAATGTGCCTGTACACCCGTCCTGGGACACCCACACAGCGCCCCCTAGCCGACACAGTGGTAACTACACCACATACCTCCCCCCTCTGTTCAAACTTGTGGGGTTGAACACATGACATCACCCAGGTATCTTGAGACCTTGCACCCATGTCACCTTGCCCTACAAGTCGAGAGGACCATCTCCGTCTGTTTCGGTAGTCAAACTGCCTCATATTCACGTTAGGCCTCCCCCGCCCCCAGCGGTCAGTATCTCGGCCTTGGGCTTTGGCCTTCCCGTCAACGTCCGTCAGTGTGATCAGACACTCTTTAGTCTCCACCTGTTTGCAGTGCGGTCCGTCACCCGACCTTTCTCTCACCGGCCGGCTCTCCCAGTTCACACTGTCATGAGTCCCACGTCCAGCTGGGCCAACTGGCTGGTCTGAGTCTGACCCTCTGTCACTATGTCCACCACCGGGTCTCGTGCCTATGTTACTACGATTAGAACGGCCACTTGCGGACTCTCGACGTTCTTGCCTTCGACTACCTGTCCTTTCATTCCTTGGAGGATCCCTTCGGGTCCTTACACCTTGGGTTGGAGGTGGACGCCACCTGACGTTCTCTATCTGCTCATTCATCTGCAGTCGATCCGGTCTTAGCTGCTCAATCTCCTTCAGGTACGCTACCCGATATTCCAGGAGCATGCGAAGCTTCCCAATGCTTTCCACCGAACCAACCACAATGAAAGGAACCATGTCATCTTCAATAACGACTTGGATTTCACCAGCAGGTGGGATCCTCACTCTCTTCACACAGGATCGATTCACCATCTCCTGCATCACCTTTCCAAGTCTGCCAATGACTTTCCCCACCAGATTTCTGGGTACCGGAATTATGTCTTCCACAAAGCCCAGCCGACTTTGTGCTTCCCTTGCAAGCTCCAGACGTCGAGCGGCTTTCCTATTACGCTCCACGAGCATCTGTTTCGTGCGGAGACATTGTAGGTGCATCTCCTTCAGGATAGCCACCCTTCTCTCTGTGTCTTCCGTTTCTGCCAGTATCACCAACTGGTCTGTTTCTGGTGCCCAGCTCACACTATAGGCCTTTACTGCCTTTTTAAAGGTCTCATGCACACCTTCGCTGGCACACGCTTCTCGCACGTCTTCGGGTACCTCCATCACGCACTTGAAGGTCATGGACTTGCTCTCATCCTGGACAGATGGCTCTGGGTTCCCCACGGACACTTCCCTCAAGGTATCTGCCAAGACCGGGTGACTGTCTTGTGCAGCTCTTGGCTCACCATCTTCCTGAGATTTACAGTCTTCAGGACCCTTTTCCAAGATGGGCTTTGGCAGTTCTGCCTTGCTATCAGTCGGGCACGGCCGCTGTACGTCTTCGCCCATCCACTTCTCCTGCAGAAGACCTTTTACTACTCCACTGAGTTCTTGCAGAACTTTATCTCGCTCCTCTGCCAGGTAGCGACGCTCATCCTCTCTCCTGAGAATCTCCTGTTGATGCTTCTCTTGGGCCTCTCTGAGCACCTCCATATCTTCCAACAGGGTCTTGTTCATGGTTTTACAAGTGGACAGGTGACCTCTGAGCTCAGAGACTTCCTTCTCCAGCTCATCCACTCTGTGCTCAGCTGCTTGCCTTAGGACTCTTTCCCGTTCGACATGTTCTGTTACAGTCTCCTTTATCAGCTGTATCTCACGATCTTGTTCTCTTTTGTCCATCACGTGTCGCACCACTACCTCTTTAATTATATCGTTAAAGGGTACCACTGGGTCAGTCACCCCAGTCGAGTGAACCCTCCAGTTACCGTCCAGCACCAATGTGTCTAGTCCAGTAGTCTCATCTCCCAGCCAACCATCTGTCTTATCACGAGACGTCAGGTCTGTCAGTTGGGCAGATGTACTTCTTCCTCTGGTCAGTTCTACCTCTGACCTGTCCATGTCAGGAGCCGTCACTGTCTCAGTGTCCGCTGGCCCCACAGTCGAAGCATCTCCATCATCCGACCAAATGTCATCAAACAAAAGAAAGTCCCGGCCCCTCTCCCAGGCATAGACTAAGTCCCGTGGTATCCCTCTACCTTGGCACTCAACACCTTTGGTCCCCTGAAACACTACTGTGTCTACTGCGTAGTTCACCGTGACCCCGTGTTTACAGTGAACCCTGACGTTTTTCTCGGTCAGAGAGAAAACGAGAGGCGTTCCTGTCAGAGTCACCTGACTCTCTGAGTCCAGCCGACCAAAGGCTCCTTCCCGGTGCAGCATCACTGTACACATCTGTGGCCCATCATTACTACCTGGAAAGGATATTCCACATTCTGAAAAAGACCTGCACATACACTGCGGTACTCCAGACATACCTACTGAGTCACCCAGTGCAGTCACTTCTTCACACTTGGCCCCTTTCTGGACCACCACCCCGCTTTGGGTTGCCACCCCAATTTTGGTCACCGCCCCCTTTTGGAACTCCACCCCTTTTTGGGTTACCACTCCAATTTGGGTCACCGCCCCCTTTTGGGTTTCCACCCCTTTTTGGGTTACCACTCCAATTTGGGTCACCGCCCCCTTTTGGGACTCCACCCCTTTTTGGGTTACCACTCCAATTTGGGTCACCGCCCCCCTTTTGGACTCCACCCCTTTTTGGGTTACCACTCCCTTTTGGGTCACCACTCCCTTTTGGGATTTCCCCATGTCCGTTCTGCAGAACCTCTTAGGCCACAGTTCACACAGTACAGTTTGTCTTTTAACGATACCACACAAGTCTTTGCTGGCACCACCACAGCTCCTGCTGTCACTGATCACCGGCACCTCCGGCTGCTGTTCACACACACACACAGCGGCTGGTGTCACTGCAGCTCCTGCTGCGCCATCTTCGTGGACCCGCCGATCCACCGGAAGCCGCTTGTCACCTTCTTAACCCCGCCGGGTTACTGGAAGCCGCTTGTCACCCTCAAAGATAAAAAAGCCACAAAAGTGCGCCCATAGGGCCTTACCAGTGCAGGTATAATGGGTTATGCAGCAATAATACAGGGTACTCACCCTTAATAGTTGTGTAAAGCCACAACTACTGTATCCGCTTAGTCACATGCAATAAAGCTGCAGCAGGATGGTGTAGACAGACAGCGTCTGCTACCAATGCTCCCATGGCAGATCCCTTAAAGAAAACACCAGGACCCTGTGCTGCGAGACCTTCGTGACCCCACTGAGCCACAGCAAGCACCTTCAGGTTTTGCAGAGGAAAAGAAAAAAAAAAAAAAAAAACACATGCACAGTCTCTCACATGTCCTGTCCATGCACTATTCAGGACGTACCGTCTCCGCCTGAGACCGTGCACCACACAGGGCGCACCGGGTGCTATTCAGGGAGCAGCCCTCCTCCCAGGGTCTCCCAACACACCGGCCTCACCAGGTCCAAGGTCATAGCACGTGTTCCAGGGATCCGATTCCTCTCCCAGAACCTCCCAACACTGACCCTCCAGGACCTTGCTCACTGACCCCTCCAGGAACACAGTCTCTCACTGACCCTGGTCAGTGCAACACAGACTCCTGTCTGTTACCTGTGTCGGCCCCACAGGTTCCTGGACGCCTCTTCTCCTCAGAGGTATCCCACAAATATTAACACAGTCACTTTCTCTGACCTCGGTCAGTATTACTCACGGTTGTCAGACCGTCTGCTCTCCTGGCTCAGAATCGCCAGCACTGCCACACGTGCTTCTGGGAGTCGCTGCCCACAGTCTGTCACCAATTGTAGGGATGTGACTCGCTCAGGTGCAGCGGGAGACAATCATGAGGCAGGTTCTTCCCAAAGTTCATGAGGTTTATTTGCTCCATAAACCATAAATCAGCGTATCACCAAAATAGCCTCTAGCTTAGGCACAAAAGAACATAAACGTCCGTGGCTTCAGACTCGGACCGAGAGTCTCAGCACATGCTGGGAGGTGTAGTCCTCCCCATATACAACTAATATACACAGGCCAGGGCAATGTCCAGAGCAGCGCTCTATCTGCAGCCGCAGACCCAGGAAGGCTTCTCCTTCCTTAGCACACAGGCCCCTCTCTGTAGTGTCCCACCTGGACACATGGAAGTCTGTCCACACTCTGACAGACTCCCTCCACTCTCTCATGTGCCAAACACCTCAATTACATAGCCCTGTAACCACACCCAAAGGGGATCACATGGCTATGACATCACCAAAGGTTGTATAGACACACACAGGCTTCCCTGACTCAGTGTAACAGAAAGATCAGCAGTACCTCTGCTGATCAATACACCCTGGAGCCTGCATCCCAAGGCCACCCACCTTGAGACCCACAATGGTCATTTAGGACCCTGCTCCTGTTACCACACTGAATGTGCCTGTACACCCGTCCTGGGACACCCACACAGCGCCCCCTAGCCGACACAGTGGTAACTACACCACAATATATATATCTCCTCACACACGTCACTCTCGGTGTATATATATATCTCCTCACACACGTCACTCTCGGTGTATATATATATATCTCCTCACACACGTCACTCTCGGTGTATATATATATATATATATATCTCCTCACACACGTCACTCTCGGTGTATATATATATATATATCTCCTCACACACGTCACTCAGAGTGTATATATATCTCCTCACACACGTCACTCTCGGTGTATATATATATCTCCTCACACACGTCACTCTCGGTGTATATATATATATCTCTCCTCACACACGTCACTCTCGGTGTATATATATATACATATATATCTCCTCACACACGTCACTCTCAGTGTACATATATATATCTCCTCACACACGTCACTCTCGGTGTATATATATATCTCCTCACACACGTCACTCTCGGTGTATATATATATACATATATATCTCCTCACACACGTCACTCTCAGTGTACATATATATATATCTCCTCACACACGTCACTCTCGGTGTATATATATATCTCCTCCCACACGTCACTCTCGGTGTATATATATATATATATCTCCTCACACACGTCACTCTCGGTGTATATATATATATCTCCTCACACACGTCACTCTCGGTGTATATATATATCTCCTCACGCACGTCACTCTCGGTGTATATATATATATATCTCCTCACACACGTCACTCAGAGTGTATATATATATATATATATATATATATATATCTCCTCACACACGTCACTCTCGGTGTATATATATATCTCCTCACACACGTCACTCTCGGTGTATATATATATACATATATATCTCCTCACACACGTCACTCTCAGTGTACATATATATATATCTCCTCACACACGTCACTCTCGGTGTATATATATATCTCCTCCCACACGTCACTCTCGGTGTATATATATATATATATATATATCTCCTCACACACGTCACTCTCGGTGTATATATATATATATATATATATCTCCTCCCACACGTCACTCTCGGTGTATATATATATATATATCTCCTCCCACACGTCACTCTCGGTGTGTATATATATATATATATCTCCTCACACACGTCACTCTCGGTGTATATATATATCTCCTCCCACACGTCACTCTCGGTGTATATATATATCTCCTCACACACGTCACTCTCGGTGTATATATACATATATATCTCCTCACGCACGTCACTCTCGGTGTATATATATATCTCCTGCAAACCCTGTCTTATGAGGAAAGGTTGCAGGATTTGAGAATGTTTAGTTTGCAAAAGAGAAGACTGAGAGGAGACTTAATAGCTGTCTACAAATATCTAAAGGGCTGTCACATTGTAGAAGGATCAACTTTATTCTCATTTGCACAAGGAAAGACTAGAAGCAATGGGATGAAACTGAATGGGAGGAGACACAGATTAGATATTAGAAAAAACTTTTTGACAGTTAGAGTGATCAATGAGTGGAACAGGCTGCCACGAGAAGTGGTGAGTTCTCCTTCAATGGAAGTCTTCAAACAGAGGCTGGACAGACATCTGACTGGGATGATTTAGCGAATCCTGCTTTGAGCAGGGGGTTGGACCAGATGGCCCAGGAGGTCCCTTCCAGCTCTACGATTCTATGATTCTATGATTCCTCACACACGTCACTCTCGGTGTATATATATATATATCTCCTCACGCACGTCACTCTCGGTGTATATATACATATATATCTCCTCACGCACGTCACTCTCGGTGTATATATACATATATATCTCCTCACACACGTCACTCTCGGTGTATATATATATATATCTTCTCACACACGTCACTCTCGGTGTACATATATATATATCTCCTCCCACACGTCACTCTCGGTGTATATATATATCTCCTCCCACACGTCACTCTCGGTGTGTATATATATATATATCTCCTCACACACGTCACTCTCGGTGTATATATATATCTCCTCACACACGTCACTCTCGGTGTATATATATATCTCCTCACGCACGTCACTCTCGGTGTATATATATATATATCTCCTCATACACGTCACTCAGAGTGTATATATATATATATATCTCCTCACACACGTCACTCTCGGTGTATATATATATCTCCTCACACACGTCACTCTCGGTGTATATATATATACATATATATCTCCTCACACACGTCACTCTCAGTGTACATATATATATATCTCCTCACACACGTCACTCTCGGTGTATATATATATCTCCTCCCACACGTCACTCTCGGTGTATATATATATATATATATATCTCCTCACACACGTCACTCTCGGTGTATATATATATATATCTCCTCACACACGTCACTCTCGGTGTATATATATATCTCCTCCCACACGTCACTCTCGGTGTATATATATATATATATCTCCTCACACACGTCACTCTCGGTGTATATATATATATATATCTCCTCACACACGTCACTCTCGGTGTATATATATATATATATATCTCCTCCCACACGTCACTCTCGGTGTGTATATATATATATATCTCCTCACACACGTCACTCTCGGTGTATATATATATCTCCTCCCACACGTCACTCTCGGTGTATATATATATATATATCTCCTCACACACGTCACTCTCGGTGTATATATACATATATATCTCCTCACGCACGTCACTCTCGGTGTATATATATATATATCTCCTCACACACGTCACTCTCGGTGTATATATACATATATATCTCCTCACACACGTCACTCTCGGTGTATATATATATATATCTCCTCACACACGTCACTCTCGGTGTATATATACATATATATCTCCTCACGCACGTCACTCTCGGTGTATATATATATCTCCTGCAAACCCTGTCTTATGAGGAAAGGTTGCAGGATTTGAGAATGTTTAGTTTGCAAAAGAGAAGACTGAGAGGAGACTTAATAGCTGTCTACAAATATCTAAAGGGCTGTCACATTGTAGAAGGATC